>NW_022436986.1:6121120-6338227 GCF_009761245.1 Sapajus apella | reverse complement strand
TAATCCCAGCGACTCAGGAGGCTGGGGCAGGAGAATTGCCTGAACCCGGAAGGCGGATGTTGCGGTGAGCCGACATCGTGCCATTGCACTCCAGCCTGGGTAACAAGAGGGGAACTCCGTCTCAAAAAAAAAAAAAAAAAAAAAGAAAGTAAGTATGGATATTTTTTAAATATGTGTAAGAAATAGAATCCACACCATAAGGTGAAAGATTTAAACCTAAATATATCAATAATTACACTGAATAAAAATGAAATAAATATTCCAGTTACAAGATAAAGATTTATTGACTGAATTTAAAAAACGTAAGCGATATATGAAAAACATAAAGAATGGTTCAATGTAAAAAGATGAAAAAGACAAACCACTTTAACCTTAACAACTGCTCCCTAAAGCAAACGTGCTGTAACAGTATCAGAAAAAAATAGACTTTAAAGCCAAAACATTACTAAAAATAGAGAATCACTTTATAATATCTGTACCAGGAATATATAATAACTCTAAAGTTAAATGTACCTAATAACATACCCACGATACATATAATGCAAAAACGGACAGAAACTATAAAGAAAAATTTAAACAAATCCACAATCACAAGGGAAGGCTTTAACACCTTTAAGTAATTAACAGAACAAATGGACAAAGGATATAAGTTAGTATAAAGGATTTGCTCAATAACTTTAACATAAACTATATATAAATTATATAGAACATTATACCCAACAAGGTGAGAATATACATGTAAAAAACATACAAATACACATGGGGAACATTTATAAAAATTAATTATATACTGATTCTTAAAGCAAGTTTTGACAAATTTCAAAAATATTGACACTGATATACAGACCATGTATTCTGATTATAATAAAACTCAAAATCATTAATAAAATATATCTATAAACATTTCATGTTTAGTAATGAAGAAAGATAAATTTCTATACAACCCACAAATCAAAGAAGAAATCACGATGGAAATTAAAAATGTTGGCTGGGTGCAGTGGCTCATGCCTGTAATCCCAGCAATTTGGGAGGCAGAGGCAGACGGATCATCTGAGGTCAGGATTTCGAGACCAGCCTGACAAACATGGTGAAACCTGTCTTTACTAAAAATACAAAAAATATCTGGGCATGGTGGCAGGCACCTGTAATCCCAGCTACTCAGGAGGCTGAGGCAATAGAATCTCTTGAACCCGTTGCATTCCAGCCTGAGCAACAAGAGAGAAATTTTGTCTAAGGAAAAAGATGCTTTGACCTGAATGAAAAGAAAAATAAAGCATATTTAAACATACAAGCAGCTAAAGTAATAGAAATTTATAGCTGTAACTGCATGTGGATATATATATGTGTGTGTGTGTGTATACACACACACACACACATATATATATACACACACACATACACATATATATACATATACGTTAGAAAAGAAAAAGGTTGAAAATTAGTAAATTGAACATCCATCTCAAGAAACTAGAAAGTGGCAAAAACAACTGCAAACAAAAGTAGAAAGGAGAAAATAATAAAGATGTAAACATAAATTTGATGAAACAGAAAAACCAGCATACACTAGATTAACAAAGCCAAAATTGGATTTTGGGAAGACTAACAAAATTGATAAACCTCATTGAGAAGTAATTTTTAAAAATAAAGAAGGCATACATAACCAAAATCAGAAATGAAAAAGGGGCATTACTACTGATCTTGCAGAATTAAAAATAAGAGATTTTGAAAAAATTTATGCCAATAAATTAGAAAACTTAGATGAAGTAAATTATTAGAAGACTATAACTTATCAAACTGACAAGAAATAGAAACCAAAATAGTAATATAATTATTAAAGAAATTAAATGTATATTTTGAAGTCTCTCTTCCTTTCTATACTCCCCACAGAAAACCAAAACCAACTAAGATACAAACAAACAAAAAACCCAGTATGGATAGTTTTTCCGGCCAATTCTACCAAACATTTAAAGAAAATTACACAAATTCTTCAAAGGTACAGAAAAAGACCATCCTCTAACTCTTTATGACGGCAGAACCTTGACGCAAAACTTAACAAGAAGATTAAGAATAAAGAAAAATTTAGACTAGGTGCATGCACTATAAACAAGATTTTAAAATCCTAAAGAAATGTCAGCAATTTAAAACTAGCAGCATACAAAAGATAAAACAATAAAATAGAATATGGTCATGGATTGGAAAATTCAATATTGCAAAGATGTCACTTTTATTCAAATATAGAGATTCAGCTGGGCGTGGTGGCTCACGTCTGTAATCTCAGCACTTTGGGAGTCAAGATGGGCAGATCACTTACATGGCATTAGTGCAAGAATAGACAAATACACAGTGAAACAGTCGAGAAACAACCCAAACATATATGGACTTGACTTATAACAAAGGTAGCACTACAGAGTAATGCTGGGGAAAAAAATGAAGCTTTCAAAACATTATGCTTAGTAATTTGGGTATCCTTATGAAAAACAAAATAAAGCTGAATATACCACTTCACACCATATACAGTATAATAATCAACCAGATGGACTATAGACATAAATGTGAAAGGCAAAACAGTAACACTTTTAAATAGAAGAATGTCTTTGTGACCCTGAGGTAGGAAAGATTTCTTAAACATGGCACAGCCCTCCACTGCACTCCAGCCTGGGTGACAAAGGGAGACCCTGTCTCTAAAAAATAAAAATAAAAATAAACATGGCACAAAATCACCAACCATAAAATACTGATAACCTTTAAATTAAATGAGCTTCTAGTCATCAAGAGACACCACTAAGACAGTGAAAAAGTAAACCACTGAGTGGTAAAAGATAACTGTAAAACATATAACTAATCAAGGGGTCATAGGCAGAGCATATAAAGAAGTCTTACACATCAGTATTAAAAAATTACAAAAAACCCATAGAAATGTAGGCAAGAACTGTAAATGGGTACTTCTCATAAATAAATGAAAAGTTAATCTCATGAATAATCAGGTAAATCTAAATTAAAACCACAATTAACTTACCCACCAGAACAAATAAAATTAAAGTCTGAGAATAGTAAACATTGATATTGATAAGGATGTGGTACTCACAGGACTGTATTCACTGCTGGAAGGAATGTAAAATTAACACTGCTGTTTTGGAAAATAGCTTGGCATTACTTACTAAAGTTGAACATAAGTATGCACAATGAACTAATAATTCCTGTCCTAGGAATACACCCAACAGAAATATGTGCATATGTGTAAAAATACATAAGAATGTTAATAATATGTATAATATAAATTGAACAACTCAAATGTTCATAAATAGTACAATAGATACACTATGGTATATTCATTAAATAGAATATATACAGCAATGAAAATAGATGAACTATTGTTACAGGCAAAAATATAGGTAAATCACAAGAAGAAATACAAAAGATATCTTCTGTTTAACTCAATTTATATAATGTTCAAAAATAGGCTAAATTAAATTACGATCTTAAGAACACACTTTGGCAGTAAAATTATACGGAAAAGTTACAAAGTATTTACCATATAAATCAAGATAGTGATTATTTTTGCAGGGGAAAAGGTGTTTGTAATTGGGAAGAGGCTATGGGCTTCTAGCATACCAGCAACTGTCTATTTCTTGATCTGAGTAGTATATGAGTGTTCACAGTATAACAATTTAGGTGTATATGTTTTAGACACTTCTAGAGTATACATGTTGTATTTCACAATAAAAAGTTTAAATAATACTTTTGGAAAAGAATATTATATTGACCTGTATGGTCAACTAACCTTAGGACAGAAACAAGGTTGAACGCATTGAGTAGGCGTAAAACTGAGTAGGGATTTTATTGTGGAAGCAAACAGGATGTTAATTAATTAATTCAAATGAACTGTAAAGTTTCTAAGATGGGGACTGTGTCTAATTTCTTTGTCATATATCTTCAAGGCCATGTTTGGTCCCTGGTATATGGTACGATTCAATCAATATGGTAAAAGAATGAATGCTTTATTAATACTTTCCTCAAAGTGGCAAAGTAGTGGTCCGACACATGGATCTCCAACTATCAAGAAACCAACGAAAATTCTTCTCTAGAAAAGTATGTCACTAGCATATGAAACATTCCATCTTTCATTAGGTGGAGAAAATAATGAAAAGAACTACTCCTTTGGAATTAATTCTGACACACAAGCATAAAATAGTGAAGTGGAAGTGAGATGCATGAGCGAGAAACCATGATACCATCCTGAAGTTCCCAAGTGTTAGAAGGAACACTAGGATTAGCAATTCGTTAGGAAAGTGAATTTTATAACGTTTAAAGAAAAAAGCTGTATGATGCCATAGCAGAAATCATACTGTAATAAAAATTTTTGAAAAAGAGATAACATTTCTAAAAAGTAAAATTCTGACACTATGAAAACAAGTTAGTCTGACATTATAAAAACAAATTAAGCTTACACCTGTATTCCCAGCTCCTTGGGTGGCCAAGGCGAGCAGATCACTTGAGGTCAGGAGTTGGAGACCAGCCTGGCCACATGGTGAAACCCCATCTCTATTAAAAATACAAAAATTAGCCAGATGTGGTGGCAGGCACCTGTAATCCCAGCTACTTAGGAGGCTGAGGCAGGAGAATCACTTGAACCCAGGAGTTGGAGGTTGCAGTGAGCCAAGATCATTCTACTGCACTCCACCCTGGGTGATAAGAGCAAGACTGCTTCTCAAAAAATAAAAAATAAGAAAAATTAAGGTTAATCTGATAAGAATGGAAAGAAAGTGGCATCTAAAGAATACAATATGGTTGTTGTGTAAGGTGTGCTATGATAGGTTCAGAATTTTAAGAGACTTGTGAAACAAGAAGAATCTTGTTAAGTAAAGTAAGAACCCAGAATGAGCGGAGGCTGATGAAAAATGTTAAGAACAAGAAAAAGGACTTAAAAAAATACACGTAGAGTAAGAACAAGAAACGAAGTTCAGGCCTACTGCTTGGGGCAGATGGTACAGTGTTAGCAGATGATGCAGAGAAAGCAAAACTATGTAACTCCTATTTTGATTTTGATTCTCTATTAAGGGGACATTTTCAAAATGAAAGGGGCAGAAGAAACATGCTCAAAGGAAATTTGAAACATATCTTACAGTAAGGATCCAGGTAGGCTTCATAAAGGAGGAGAGACTTGTGCTCTCTGAAAAATAATACTGGGAAAACAGAACATAATAAATAGGAAGAATAGACTGGGGAAAGACTGAGGTAGGGTAGCAGCCTTCTAAATACATTTCATCAATTTTAGAACACAGTATCTTGTCCACATTTTAACATCTCTAAAATTGAAAGGCATCTTACAATAAATGGTAAAACGAATTGTCAATAGTTAACTGGCAGTACTTTTTCTTTCTTAGAGGTATACAAAATAATAGTATATTTATTATATTATATTATAAATATTATATTTATTATATTATAAACATTAACAACTGATAATGTTTCAGATTTAATTTCTTCCCTAAGATTCTGTAGAACCTATGCCAATCGGAGTAGAGGTCAAGGATCCTAAATCCTGATTAATCAACTCGTAAGAATTTTAAGGCAAAATTTAAGTTATAAATTCCTCTAAAGCTCACAATAACCTAAAACAGTTTATATATCCTAATAGCATCCACTTTGGAATCTACTCTTATATCTTCTTTTCCATTCTCTACCAGGCTTTGCTTTTCCTTAATCATTTCTTCTTTTCTCCTAACCAGTCTACTACATTTGCTTCTCCACTCTCCTCCTCATTCTCTCTCTTTTCTATTGTTTCTCCCTTTTAAATCATCCCCTTTTTTAAAAAATTGAAAAGTAGATAGCTCAAGTGTTCTATATTTTTCCTAGTAAAATCATGAAAGTCACATCTCACGTCTACAGGTTCCATGGCTGATTTTATTTTTGTGCATCTGTATATTTACAAAACTGGGATAGATTCTCCAAAGCAGTATCTTTTCAAATGTGGTCTGAAATCTACTGAATCAAAATCTCTAATGTGGATCCCAGAAATCTGTGACCTCAACAAGTTCCACATCATCACTATTATGAAGAAAAAGCTACGTTTATCAGGTAGCTTATCAGGTAGCTTCCTCCCTCTCTCTTTCTTTTTCTCTTTTCCTCTCTCCCTTCCTGCCTCCCTCTCTCCCTTCCTGCCTCCCTCTCTCCCTTCCTTCCTCCCTCCCTTCCTTCCTTGCTTCCAGACAGGGTCTCACTCTGTCAGCTAGGCTGTAGTACAGTGGCACGATCATGGTTCACTGCAATCTGAATCTCCCAGGCTCAACAGATCTTCCCATCTCAGCCTCCCAAGTAGCTGGACCACAGGCACACACCACCACGCCTGGCTAATTTTTTGGTATTTTTTGTAGAGACAGAGTTTCACCATGTTGCCCAAGCTGATCTTGAACTCATGGGCTCAGGCGATCCATCCACCTCGGCCTCCAAAAACGCTGGCATTATAGGCATAAGCCACTGCTCCTGGCCTTTATCAGATTTCTATAAAAGCCAAGTTAATGTTCTTCAGTGAATTTATTATAGGAATAACATTCCAGCTCTTTCATTTAGTTTTAAGTTTTGATCACAAAATGTTTCTTAATCCTAATGTTTTCTTATCCCAGAGAAGAAAATTGTTAAGTATACTATACTTGCAGTTTCAAAACAATAATAGATGACTTCTGTTTCCGTTCAAGGTGAGCACAGTTCACTTAACAGAACATTGGAGAGGAGAGAGCAGCACAGAGGAGCGAGCCCTGGAAATACGCAGCGGGATCAGTGATACATCGGTATTCAGAGGTCACTAAGTATCAGAATTCAGCAAAGAAGTGATCAGAACATGTATGTGAGGAAATTACCCAAAGCTGGAGAGAGAATCATCTGAAAAAGTTAGAGGGAACAGTACCCGGCACTCACTCAACACAGGAGACAGTATCTGTTCTCACCAGCAAAAATGGGAAAACTCTTAATTCACAGGGAATTGGGTAGAGCACTCAAAAAGATTTTGCCCCCATAAGGAGAAATAATTAGCAACAGACTGAGCAGGCTGCAGTTAAGCCTAATGAATCATAAGAGTCAGACCCCAAAGGATCAAACAGTTTCCAAGCAACTTAACTACATTCCAGAACAAAGCTCATTGCTTTATTGAAACATAAGATTTATAAAAACATAAAAATACCCAGCACCTAACAATGTAAAAGAAACCCAATCAAAGATCACTAGAAACAAAGAAACAGGAAAACATCACCCATAATGAGGAAAATAATTACTGAATTGAAATTTACCTAGAATTGATAATAGATATTAGCATTAGTAGGAAAAGATATTAAAATAGCTATTATAATTGTATTTCATGTATTCAAAAAGTTAAGTAGAGACATAGAAGATATTAAAAAAAGACTCAAATCAAAATTCTGGCAGGGAAAACTACAATATGTGAGATGAAGAATACATTGAATGGATTAGTGGCAGATTAGACACTGCTGCTGCTAAGACTAATAAACATAAAGGCATGGCAATAGACACTATCCAAAATAAAACACACAGATAAAAAAGAATCAAAAAGAATTCCCTTAAAGCATCAGTGAGCTGTCAGATAACTTTAAGTAACCTAATACATGTGTAACTGGAGTCCTTGAAAAAGAAGAGAAGGGAGGGAACAGAAAAATATATGAAGAAATAATGGCCAAAAAATTTCCACATTCAATGCAAATAATAAATCCAGAGGCCCAAGAAGCTCAATAAATTCAAAACATAAGACATGAAGAAAATGCCACCAAAGCCTATCATAATTAAAGTGCCCAAAGCCAGTGATTAAAGGAATATCATAAAAGCAGTGAGAGAAATAAGACACATTACATACAAAGGAACAAAGATAAGAATTAAGCAGGTTTCTCATCAGAAACAATGTAAGTGAGAAGACAGCTAAACAACATCTTTAAAGTGCTGAAAGACAAAAGTCAATGTATATACAGCAAAATTTCTTTTAAAAACAATGGTGAAATAAAAACTTTTCAGATACACAAAAACTCAAAGTTTTGTCACAGCAGAATCACACTCCGAGAAATCTTAAAGGAAACCTTTCCAGCAAAAGGAAAACCACACGAGATGGAAATATGGATCTACATAAAAGCATTAAACACACTAGAAATGGAAACAACACCAGTACATACATAAGGTTTTTTCCTTTAATATCTAAATCACTTTACAAAATAAATGCCTGTTTAAATATTATGAAGTATATGTATAAAATTAAATATACGAGAACAACAGCATATAGGCTGGTAGAGGAGAAATAGAAGTGTATTGTAAGTTTCTTAAACATGTGAAATAGAATAATATCACTTACAAATAAACTGTGATAAGATGTAAACTAAAAACGCTAAAAGAACACTAAAATAACAGAGGTGTAGCTAGCTAGGCAAGGAGATAAAATGGAATACTCATTTCAAATTGATAAAAATACTCCAATCAAAAGAAAATAGAAACATCATTAGTCATTAGGCAAATGAAGGTTAAAATAATGAGATACCATTACAGACTTAATTAGAATGGTCAAAATTTAATAGACTGACTATATCAACTGTTTGCAAGGACAACAGAGGAACTGGTGGGAATATAAAATAATATAATCATTCTGGAAAACAATTTGGCAGTTTCCTAAAAAACAACTACTATATGTTCCAGCCATTCCATTCCTAAGTATTTACCCACAATAAATGAAATCCTTTGCCCACACAAATATTTGTACCCAAATGTTCATAGCAGCATTATTAGTAATAGCCAAACAGTGGTATAGCCATACAACAGAATAGTATTCAATGATAAAAAAGGAATAAAACACTGACAGACATTACAACATAAATGAATTTCAAAATATTTATGCAGAGTGGAAGAAGCTCAGAACCTCCCAAAAGCTGTCTACCAACTCTGAGGTACCATATCCTGCAAGGCTCTCCATGATCTGACCCTCTGATCTCTTTGACTTCATCTCCTGTACTCTTCTTGCTCACATTAGCCACACTGACCTACTTACTATTCCCTGACTATGCCACATCCTCTCACCCTCTCAAGACTTCCCTCTGCCTGGAAAACTCTATTCCCCATGGTTTTTGCCTTCACTTCCTTTAGCTCTCTGCTTAAATGTCATCAGAAGCCTTCCACAGCCACCATTAACATAAAAGAACACTACATAGATGCAAAAATCTTCAATAAAACACTGACAAGCCGACTGCAACAGCACATCAAAAAGCTTATCCACCATGATCAAGTAGGCTTCATCCCGGGGATGCAAGGCTGGTTCAACATACGCAAGTCTATAAACGTAATTCACCACATAAACAGAACCAAAGACAAAGACCACATGATTATCTCAATTGATGCAGAGAAGGCCTTTGACAAAATTCAACAGCGCTTTATGCTAAAAACCCTCAACAAGCTACGTATTGATGGAACGTATCTCAAAATAATAAAAGCTATTTACGACAAACCAACAGCCAATATCATGCTGAATGGGCAAAAACTGGAAGCATTCCCCTTGAAATCTGGCACTAGACAAGGATGCCCTCTCTCACCACTCCTATTCAATATAGTACTAGAAGTTCTAGCCAGAGCAATCAGGCAAGAAAAAGAAATAAAGGGTATTCAAATAGGAGAAGAGGAAGTCAAATTGTCTCTATTTGCAGACGACATGATTGTATATCTAGAAGACCCCATCGTCTCAGCCCCAAATCTCCTGAAACTGATAAGCAACTTCAGCAAAGTCTCAGGATACAAAATCAATGTGCAAAAATCACATGCATTCCTATACACCAATAACAGACTTAAAGAGAGCCAAATCAAGAACAAACTTCCATTCACAATTGCCACAAAGAGAATAAAATACCTAGGAATACAACTAACAAGGTACGTAAAGGACCTCTTCAAGGAGAACTACAAGCCACTGCTCAACGAAATAAGAGAGGACACAAACAGATGGAGAAACATTCCATGTTCATGGTTAGGAAGAATCAATATCATGAAAATGGCCATAGTGCCCAAAGTAATTTACAGGTTCAATGCTATCCCCATCAAGCTACCAATGACCTTCTTCACAGAACTGGAAAAAACCACCTTAAACTTCATATGGAACCAAAAGAGAGCCCGCATAGCCAAGTCAATTCTAAGCAAAAAGAACAAAGCTGGAGGCATCACACTACCAGACTTCAAACTATACTACAAGGCTACAGTAATCAAAACAGCATCGTACTGGTACCAAAATGGAGATATAGACCAATGGAACAGAACAGAGGTCTTGGAGGCAACACAACATATATACAACCATCTGATCTTTGACAAATCAGACAGAAACAAGCAATGGGGAAAGGATTCCCTGTTCAATAAATGGTGTTGGGAAAACTGGCTAGCCATTGTGCAGAAAGCAGAAACTGGACCCCTTCCTGACACCTTACACTAAAATTAACTCCAGATGGATTAAAGACTTAAACATAAGACCTAACACCATAAAAACCCTAGAAGAAAATCTAGGTGAAACCATTCAGGACATAGGTGTAGGCAAGGACTTCATGACCAAAATGCCAAAAGCATTGACAACAAAAGCCAAAATAGACAAATGGGACATAATCAAACTCCACAGCTTCTGCACAACAAAAGAAACAGTCATTAGACTGGACAGGGAAAATGTGGCATATATACACCATGGAATATTATGCAGCCATCAAAAATGATGAGTTTGTGTCCTTTGTAGGGACGTGGATGAACCTGGAAACCATCAAAACTGACAGAAGAGCAGAAGATCAAACACCGCATGTTCTCACTCATAGGTGGGTGTTGAACAATGAGAACACATGGACACAGGGAGGGGAGCACTACACACTGGGGTCAGTTGGGGGGAAATCAGGGAGGGACGGTGGGGGGTGGAGAGCTGGGGAGAGATAGCAAGGGGAGAGATGCCAGATGTAGGTGATGGGGAGGAAGGCAGCAAATCACACTGCCACGGTGTACCTATGCAACAATCTTGCATGTTCTTCACATGTACCCCAAAACCAAAAATGCAATAAAATAAATAAATGGGAGAAAAAAAAAAGAACACTCATCACCTTCTGTGATTCTTTGTTCCCTTTAACCTGCTTTTATTTTTTTTCATAGAACTTATAATCATCTAACATATTACATATTTGTTTACTTTGAAAAAAATCTCTCTCTTCTCTCTCCACTTGCCAGCCCCACAGCTGTATGCCCAGTGTCTAGATAGTATCTAGAATATGGTAAATGTTCAAATGCTTCTGTTTTTCCAATAATCAGGTCAGAAAAGCAGATACTGTACCAAATTCTGAAAATTTTCAGAACTCTCCAGCAGTTAATCAAGGAGTCTATAATCAACAACCAAAATTTTTAAAAAAGAATATATATCAATTTAATATTTAACAAGCTTTGCAGTGTACAAATAATGAACTGTAAGCTGTAGCCAAACTTTTAATATAATAAAAACAACTTCTCTCTTTTGTTCTTAGTTTTAAAACTAAATTTTATAACTACTTATGGCTTTTCTCCTTCTTTCAGAAATGTCCCAAAACTTCTGTCTAAAGATTAAAAAATATATTCAAATATATACTTATCGATACTGATAATTGTAAAAAGTAATTATTTTAAGTTAATTGAAAATTCTGAAAAATGGCTAATTATGTATTTAATGATTAAGAGTGGCTATGCATATATTCGCCTTTTTAAAATATTGATTTAAGGATTCCTAATGTGTTTTTACAACATGTAACTTTGAGAACAAATTGTGTATAGCAGAAAACATTTGGTATCATAATAATTAATCTGATTTCTTTACAAACACAGAGCAGAAGTCCACTGGTAAACATTTAAATAACTTAGAGTCAACACATTCTACACAGCATATAATTTATAATTAAGGGCTCCAGAGTCATAGCTATTTAATTAAAATAAATCTGGATGATTCTTTATTTTCATTACCTAACTACTGTCCTTAAGGCACTGAAACTAGTATAATGATTTCACACTTATTTCAACATCAAAAGTCACCAAAAAGAATATATATCGTTTAACAAGCATTAACTAAACCACCAAAAAGAGTAAAAATCAATAGGGAAAAAGGTCTCCGTCCATTTATTTAACAAATATCTAATCAGCATCTTTTACAGGTATTAAGTGTAGTACTTGAGTCCCTATCCACCTAAATTATTATTCAAAATGTTTCCAGATTAAAATAAAAACACTAGAATACAATCATGGAATTGGTTCTCATTAAAGATTTTAGTAAGTGCCAACTAAGAGCACTGACGCTATGCCAGATAAACTGGTTTCCTACTACTTCTTAGACTAACACGAAATCTCTTCAGCCTTCTAGTAACTGAAAATAAGGATAATAACCCTTATCCAGCATCCAGATAGCAGGTACTATATCATTTACTGGTCTCTGTAATGCAATTGTCAATTAATCATATTCTGACTTACATTAACTTTTACTAAGGTTTTAAACTATTATTTAAATATTTAATTTAACTTTTTGTGAATTCCTGTCTAGGTAAGTTCCTTCAAGGTAAAAACTGTGATGTACTTTTCAGAATCCTCTATTATCAATTAGTGTTGTTACTAAATATTAAGTATTTGAGGAAAGCAGAGGAAGACTCAGCTTTGTAAAATATTCATTTTATACTTTTGTTTGATAAGTGACAAAAATGGGAAAAATAATGCAATTACAACATATTTTAAAATAAACTAATAACAAGTCAACAAATAAGCAGTTTTACTTCTGCCCAGATTCAAAAGGAGAGGAATTAGACTCCATCTATTGGTGGAGGAGTAGCAAGGTGGAATGGGGGATATTTTTGTTAGTATCTTTAGAAAGTACAATCGCCATAACCTGCATGTAAAAAACTATCAAGACTCCCAAATACTAAAGAAGATGAATACAAATGCAAGAATATTCCATATTCACAGGCAGGAAAACTAGATATCGTAAAGATGTCAATTTCTTCTATAAATCCAATGCAATTCTCAACTTCCCAGCTTTGTCTCAACTTCTCAGCTTTGAAAAGCTGATTCTAAATTTCATGTGAAGGACTAAAGAGCCAAGTATAGCCAAAATACTCCTGAAAAGGAAGCATACTGTGGAACAATCAGATATCAAGTCTTATCTTAAAACTGTCATAATTAACATAATGTGAAATTTGGTGCAGAAATAGACGGAACAGTGGAACAGAATATAAAGATCAGAGACATATGGAATTACATGCATCTTTGGAATTACAATATGCATCAGAAGTAGCACCATAGAAATCAGGTAATAGTGACATACAAGTGATTTTAAAAATGGAATAAAATAAGATTTTATTTATGCCTACCTGATACCACCAATTCCAGATGGATTAAAAACTTAAATGCTAAAAGCTAAATATTTAAATCTCTCAATTGATTATATAGAAAAATGTCTTCTTGACTCCTCCAAGAGAGGAATTCTTGAACAACACACCAAAGTAGGAACCATAAAGATTGGTAACTTAAACTACATTTAAATTAAGAACTTCTTTTTATCAAGATACCATAATGAATGTGACAATATAGCTTTTACTATGTAAATCTAATGATGATACCTCTAGAAAATTGGTGATAATTGTTGACGAAATTATTTGTCCCAAAATAACTTTTACACTAAGTAGCAAAGAAGAAAACTATATACAAAATTCAGAGCAGACATGAAAAAAACTAAGCAAATAACTACATCTAACAATAGCTTCAATTTCACTACTTTAATAGCACCCATAAATATTTTATGCCAGATGGAGGTCAATATGGTAAATATATATGCATATTTTAAAAATCAGTAAACAAATACTTTGACCATAACTAATGTTTCAAGCAAATCATGTGATTTGTAAATGATAAACAGTGAAGACGGTAGGAAATCTAAGTCATAGTAATCTCATTAAATCATTAACATGCTCAGTACCATTCAATAATCACCATATCTTGCTGGGTACCAGATGCTGCGGAATATACAAATATAGAGACACAGTCTCTGCTCATTAGGCATATAATCTAGTTAGCAAGCAGTAAATACAGCTATAGAGAGATAAGTCAAATTTCCATCTAAATTTCAAATCAGTTTCCTCCATCTCCACTATCTCTAAGCTACTAACATCTATTTCTTGGACCTCTGTAACCCTTCCTAATGATCTCTTGAATTCATTTCATTCTATCCCAATTTAATCACTATACTGCAGCTATAATAACCTTTTTGAAAATTCAAGAGGACCACAGGTGTATTCTTTGGAGCGACTGACTCTAGATTCAGAAATACCAGCAGGCACAGGGCTGAAAAACAGAGATTTGTGTGAAAGCCTGTGCTGAACAATGAAAGCCCAGAAGCCTTTATCTAATCTGCCTCTATAACTCTGTAAGATAAGCACCTACCTGCCCTAGGGAGAAAAGGGGGATTCTTCTTCAGAAAACCAAATAAGAACAACCTCCAGATACTGATATTTAGAGGTATCCCTAAGGAAAATACCAGCTTGCCCAAACATCCTTAAGTGAAGTCCCTCAGAAGACAAGCAATCCACTTTTTAATATCTCAGAAAAACAAACAAACAAAAAAACCTATTACACCCATGGACAAAATGCTATAAAGAAAAGAGAATAAGAAAAAGCTCTTGTAAACTACATAGCATAATAACAGATAAAAAGAATTCAAAGAAAAAAGTTAAAGATAAACCTGAGGGAATCTTTTCGAAAATAGAGCAAATATCAGACAAGTAACCCAAGAGTTCCAACATCCCATAGAACAGGGACTGGCAAATTTTTTCTGCAAAGGCCCAGTAAGTAAACAGCTCAGCCTTTGTAGGCCATACAGTCTCTGCTGCAACTACTTAACTCTGCTGTTACAGTGTGAAAGCAGCCGAAGAAATGTGTAAGCATATGGAATGGACACAAGGCCAGACACAGCCTCTAAGCCAAAGTTTGCTGACCCTTAGAAGAAGAAAAAAAAAAAGCAGCAAAGACATTAAACATAGAAGAATAAATGACCAAAGAAAAATCTAAGAAAATTACCCAGAACTAAAGAACATGAGTTTGTAGAAAGAAACAGTCCAACACAGTGACATCATCATCAAATTTCAGAATACCAGAGATGAACTGATTTCAAAACATCCCAAACAGGGAAAAAACAAAACAAAACAAAAGCAGGTCCTGTACAAAGACTGGAAAATCATGTGATACTAGCTTTTTTAAAGTATAACACAAAAAAGATAGAAAGACTTCAATAATGAAACAGAATTCCAACGAGAATTCTATATCTAGCGAACTTAGCAATCACATATCAGGGGAGAATAAAGGCATTTTTAAGAAATATAATTACTTATATTTATCTCCAAGATACCCTTAATTAGAAGGCTACTGCAAGATTACTCCAATAATAATAATAAAAAAAGAATAAACCAAAAATGAGGAAGACATAATGCCTAGGAAAACAGAGACTTAACACAGAAAAGCAGCAAAGGAAAGTCCCAGAACAGGAGCTGCACAACAAGCCTAGGAAGTCCACATAGGAACTAGGGGAAGAAGAGTTCAGAAGAAAATCTTTAAAATAAAGACTCGAACTGATCTATTTGAGCATATAAGAAATATTATTGATAGCATGTGACAGAGATGTGAAGCATTTAGAGAAAATTAAGCACGGATACAGAGAAAACCAGGCTACTAAAAAATGAGGCAATTACTAAATTTTAAAAAGTAAAAGGCGGTACTATAGTTCACTGTTTGACTTAGCAGAAAACAATAGTTTCATAATCAATATAATGAGTTTATATTACATTAATTTAACCATAAATTGTAATACATGTAATTATACAGGGGAAGGGAAGTAGAAGAGCAAGCTGGGAAGCTAGAGTTCCACCTACCATAAGAAATTAAATAAATAAATAAATAAATAGGCCGGATGTGACGGCTCATGCCTGTAATCCCAGCACTTTGGGAGACCGAGGGGGGCAGATTACCTGAGGTTGGGAGTTTGAGATCAGCCAGACCAACACGGAGAAACCACATCTCTACTGAAAATACAAAATTAGCCGGGCGTGATGGCACATGCCTATAATCCCAGCTACTCAGGAGGCTGAGGTAGGAGAATCACTTGAACCTGGGAAGCAGAGGTTGCTGTGAGCCAACATTGTGCCATTGCACTCCAGCCTGGGCAACAAGAATGAAACTCTAACCCCTTATCCCCCTAAAAAAAGAAAAAAAGAAACAGAAGATTGGGCGTGGTGGCCCACGCCTATAATCCCAGCACTTTGGGAGGCCGAGGCGGGTGGATCACGAGGTCAAGAGATTGAGACCATGCTGGCCAACATGGTGAAACCCTGTCTCTACTAAAAAATATAAAAATTAGCTGGGCATGGTAGAGCATGCCTGTAGTCCCAGCTACACAGGAGGCTGAGGCAGGAGAATTGCTTGAACCCTGGAGGTGGAAGTTGCAGTGAGCCGAGATCGCGCCACTGCACTTCAGCCTGGCAACAGAGTGAGACTTTGTCTCAAAAAAAAAAAATCTAAACCTGATTAATCAAGAAATATCAGTCTACACATGTGATTTAGTAATAAAGAAGTAAATTGCAGGGAGAATGGTCAAAAGGATTAACAGTGGTTTGTTCCAAGTAGGAGCACTTGCAAGTGGAGAATATGGGATATTATAAGACTTGTATTTGTATTTGGCTTTTAAACCATGTAAACATATTATTTTTAAAAATTATGTTAAAATAATTAAAATTTATTCTTAAAAAGCAAATAACAACAGGGCACAGTAGCTCATATCTGTAATCCCAGCACTTTGAGAGGCCGAGGTGGGCAGATCACCAGGTTAAGAATTGGAGACCATCTTGACCAACATGGTGAAACCCTGTCTCTACTAAAAATATAAAAATTAGCTGGGCATGGTGGTGTGTGCCTGTAATCCCAGCTACTTGGGAGGCTGAGGCAGGAGAATTGCTGGAACCCAGGAGGCAGAGGTTACAGTGAGCCAAAATAGCCCCACCACACTCCAGCCTAGCAAATGACTAGTAAAGAATATCTGCAATACTAATTGTAGACAGAAGATCAGTATCTTTCAACTTACAAGGAGCTCTCACAAAAGACATCAATATAATATAATATATACAAATATATTAACAGGCAATTAACAACAAAAAAATTACTGTCAGGACATGTGAAAAAAAGTTCATCCTTCAAAGCGTTTACAAATCCAGATTAAAACAACAAAGCGTTTACAAATCCAGGTTAAAACAACAAAGTGGCATTATTTTAAGCTATCAATTAGCAAAGCTTTAAAAAATAGGTAATACCAATGACTTATATATGCTCACAAGCAATTCATTTAAAAGGTTTTTAGAAAATTCATTGCTTGTGAGAGTATAGAAGTCAACATGTCATTTCTGGAAGAAAATTTGGTAATAAAACAAAACCTTAAAAATATGTATCACATATGATTCAGCAAGTTCTGCTAAAAATGTATCCTCAAGGAAATAGTGACAAATGTGTATAAAAGGATTCAGCTGCAAAGGAAATATTTTAGCAAAATTATCTAAAGACTGTCTATTTCATACTGATTGAGCAGAAAACATATAACAGCCTTACCTGAACTGTACGTCCTGCATTGATATGCTCTTCATGCAACTTATCCCAGATTCTGCACCTTTGATACTGTAAAAGAGAGGGGGGAGGTATTAAATTTTTCATCATTACAGGGTTATTTCCCATTGCCACAAAAACCCCCACTCACTTACCCAAACTTAAACATACCAGCTAGAGAAGATAGTGATGTAGTGGTGGTAATTAACTTTCCAAACACAGACAAATAGGAAATTATTAAGAATATTGCACACAAAATTATAGAAACTGAAAAGTAAACCTAAGAACCCCCAATAGATCAGGTTATTTTATTTTACTAAAAAAGAGTATGTATTTTCTCTATGTTGCAAATTCCCTAGACATGGAAAATATAAAGAATGAGAATGTAAAAGAATATAAAAAATAAAGTGTTCATAAGATATTCTTATTGTATGTGAAGAATTGTACATCAATGATAGTGTTAAGTACGGAAAACTAAAATCCGAATTTTAAAAAAGTAACACAGTTTACTACAGACTACAGAGTAAATAAAAATGAGACTAAACTTTTAATATATATGTTTAATTTTTACCAAGGCAATTTTTAGCTTTCAGAGTATCATACAAAAAAATTTATGAACATAATGATGGGAATTTTTTTACTTGATAAAAACCATAAGAATATGTGATAACATTACAGCAAAATATTTACATGGAATATAAACATCAACACCAATTATTTTTAGTTGAAATTTAAAAATCAAATAATTAAAATATTAGCAGACGTGAATACATTAAACATGTTTTTGATACTTTACACATCTCCCCAAAAAATCAACCTAGAAATCATTAGAAAGGACAGAAATATGAAAATGCCCCATATGCATGGAAAACATAGGTTATAAGAGTAGAACACTAAAAAAATTTCTAGGGCATTTTTATATTCCTTGTTCTGCACATTCTTAAAATTTGGTAAAAAATGATGCAACAGGTCAGGCATGGTGGTTCACGCCTGTAATCCCAGCACTTTGGGAGGCCGAGGTGGGCAAATCACAAGGTCAGGAATTCAAGACCAGCCTGGCCAATATGGTGAAACTCTGTCTCTATTTAAAAAATTATAAAAATTAGGAGGGTGTGGTGGCACACAGCTGTAGTCCTAGCTACTTGGGAGGCTGAGGCAGGAGAATCATTTAAACCAGAGAGGCAGAGGCTTCAGTGAGCCAAGATCATGCCACTACACTCCAGCCTGGGTGAGAGTGAGACTCCATCTCAAAAAACAAACAAAACAAAACAAAACAAAATAAAAATTCTTTAAAATTAATAGCAATAAAAAATAATTGCCATGCATGCAAAAAAGCAGAATAATATGATCTGCAATAAGAAAAACCAATGAATAGAAATAGACTCTGATATAACAGAGATGATAGAATCAATAAACAAGGATATTAAAAACAGTTATTATGACGTGTTCCACGTATTCAAGAAGGTAGAGGAAAATATAAGCATATTATAAGAATAGACATAAAAGATATTTTAAAATATTAAATTAACAGAGTTTTTTTTAAGTTCTTGAAATTTAAAAATGCAATAGCAGATAAGATAATGCAGAATAAAAAATCAATAAACCTAAGGACACAGCAATAGAAACTATCCAAAATGAAACACACAGAGAAAAATCAGCTGAAAATAAATGAGCAAAGATCAGTGAGTCATGGGCCAAATGAAAACAACATAAAATACATGTAACTGGACTCCATGAGAGAAAAATAATTTGAAAACGTAATGGCCAAAGTTTTTCCAAATTTGAGAAAAATAATAAAACCATAGATCCAAGAAAAATGAAGAAACCTATACTAATGCACATTATAGTAAAATAACTTAAAATAAATAAATAAATAAATCTTAAAAACAGAGAGAAAAAAAGACACATGAAGTACCAAGAAACAAAGATAAAAATGACAGAAGACTTTTTGTGAGAAACAATGTAAGCCAGAAGACAGCAGGACATCTTGAAAGCATTTGAAAACAATAGAAAATGCAACCTAGAATTCTATACCCAGAGAAAGTTTTTTTTAAAAATAAAGACAAAACATATTTTTTAAACATTAAAAAGCTGATAGAATTTATCACCAGCAGAAAGGTGTGCTACAACGAATGTTTAAAAAAGTTCTTCAAGTTGATGGAAAAGGGATACCTGACAGAAACCTGGTTCTACACAAAAGAATAAAGAGCACTGAAAATGGCACATACAGATGTATATGCAAATATAAATATTTTTCCTTATTTTCACAATCTCTTTGAAAGATAACACAATGTAAAGCAAAAATGACAACAACAAATGGGGTTGACAATATATGCGGAAGTAAAATGTGTAACAACCATAGTACAAAAACCCTAAGAGAGGAACTGGAAGTATATTATCAAAAGGTTCTTATAACATATGTGAAGTGAAATATATTACTTGAAGGTAGACTTTGATGTTAAAGATGTATACTCTAAACCATAAAGCAACCACCAAAAAATAAAAGTAAAAAACCAAGAGGTATAATAAGCCAGCCAAAGAGAAAAATTGAATCATAAAAAATATTAATCCAAAAGCAAGAAGGAAAAGGAAACAAAGAACAGATGGACAAAGAGACAAAAATAGCAATATGGTAGGTTTAAGACAATCATTTGACAAAATTGAATATTTATTCATTATAAAAACTCTCAGCAAACTAAAAAATAGAAGTTAACTTCCTCAATCTGACCTACAAAAACCCTACACTTAACATCATACTTAGTGGTCAAAGACCATTTTCTAATATTGGGAAGAAGGTAAGGTTGCCTGATCTCACCACTCTTACTCAGCTTCTTACTGGAGGCCCCAGGCAGTGTAATAAGGTTAAAATAGGAAGGAAGGAAAGAAGGGAGAGAGGATGACTTGAGAGACATATCTTCAGCTTCCTTCTTGTCTCCTTGATGTTCTCATCCAGCAAGAATACGCCCTTTTCGGTTGTTATAGTTTGACAGTAGAGAAGGACAATTTTAATTAGTTCAATCAATATCTATTGAGCATGTACTATGGGACAGGCATTAGAAATACAGATAGGCATTGGAGAAAATGTCAAAGTCCTTGCCTCCTTCAGTCTACAGTCAGGAAGGTGGTAAATACCCCTCATTTGCACAATATTTTGTACCCTTCTGCCCTCACCAGATACAGTCACATCTTTCAATATACAGATTGACTCCTGACCCCTTTGGGTAAATAAAAAATTAAAATCTTTGATGATCAGGAGATAAATAATCTGAAAGGCAAAAACAAAAACAAAAAACATGTGAATGTTAAATCTATAAACCTTAAGGTCTGTGGCCCAGGACTGTGTAAGGGTGGTATGTTTATATCTGACTGGGGATGGTATCTTCAGGACGTGTGGAATAGGGAGCAACTGAGCTATGCAATAAACAGTGTCTGAAAGGTGGCAAATGATAGGGTGGCTATTGTCAATGGATGCAAGAGAGAAAGCAAAATTATTTGACTCCAAATTTTTCCCACCTTCCTTCTTTACTGAGGAAAATGATCTTCCAAATATAAAAATCTAAAATAAAATGATTAAGAGAAAAATAAAAGCAAAGGAAGATTAAGAACAAATCTAGATACTTCAAATGAGTTGAAGTCAACAGGCCCAGGGAAATTACATTCAAGAGAACCAAAAGACCTTGCAAATGTGATCACAGAAATATTTCTGCTTGTCTGTGAAGAACTGCGAAGAATTGGTAAGGTTCCTAGAGACTTGCAAATATTGACCCAATTTTCACAAAAGAAGCATATTTAAAACACTGCAGGCTGTAAATCTTAATGAGAGTCTTGGAGAAAATTCTGTACTAGATAATTAGAGAGATGGTTTGGGAGAACATGTAGAAATAGTGACAGTATACCAGCATGATCTGGCCCTTTCCTGTCCAACATTTTCATCAATGACTTCAAAACAAAGAATGCATAATTATCAAAATTACACATAACATAAATTAGAAAGATTAACATAGATGAAAGATCACAATTCCACATAATAACAAATATAACAATGATAACTGTAAAGTCCAGCATTTAAATTAAAATGAGCAATTTCACCAGTATAAGAAATAAGTATGATCTGGTTCAACAGCTCTAGTTCATATTTTAAAAAAAAGTCTTGTGGAATTTATTTAGTTGATTACAAAGTCAATTTAAAAAGCTGGCAGTATAGAATGGCTTCTAAAATGATTGATGTAATCTTAGGTTCTATACAGGCATATGTATATTCATTCATTCAACCCACTTTTTTTCAGAAGCACACTACATTTCAAGCACATTAGAAGTTTAACACATTTACTAACATAGGGATCTCAAGTAAGTAATTAAATCTTCCTCCACCTAAAAAGAGAAGGCAATAATGATAATAACTAACCTATAACAATGCTATCAGGATTAAATGCGATGATATATAAAGACACCTAACATAACACTCAGCAAATGAAAATAACGACTACCTTCATTGTTACTATTTTCTCACTTGTCGAGAAAACTAGAAGAGATTACCATTTCAAGTGGAGGATGAACCAGATGACCTTATTTCTTATCACAACAAATTACAAGAGAAATAAGGAATAATTCATGTTTCCTACATGATTTTGTAACTAAATTAGGATACACTATTAAAAGTTATCAATCCAAATGTTTGAAGAGGAGAAAAAACTTAAAATGATTTAATGATATGTGTGAAAAAAATTACAAGTAACTCCTAACAAATTTAGTTGAGACCCCTGACAAGCATTGCTAAACAGCACTACTTTTACAAAGTATCATTTTGGTATTGTCTCTTTGCATGGTGGCACTAGAGAGCTAGGTTAAAGCAGTGCCATAATTTTAGCCAATTACTATGCTTTGGGTTGCAAACAACAGGAAGCCCAAAATTAAAAATGGCTTTAATAATCAGTTATTTATCATCTCACATACAAAGCAATCAAGAAGTAGGATAATTCTATGTTAGTTCAGAAACTTACAAGGTCAAGTGTCCAAGTTCTTTGTTGCTGCTTTACTTTCAATAAGGAGCTTTTGTCCTCAGATTTGTCCCCTAATGGCTGCACGTGGATTGGTTACAGTTCCAGATACAACAGGAAGACACACAAGACCAAGAAGAAGGGGACTGTTTCCTTCCATGTATATCTGTATATCTTCATAAGAGTAGGAAAATCTTTCCAGTTTCCTTATCCCAAACAGGTTTTCCCTCAGGTGTAAATGGCCAGAACTACAGTATATGTCTATTGTTCACTGGTAACCAAACATTGACAAGATTGGAATTACCACGTTCATCATTATCATTCACCACCTGTGCTGAGGCTTGCCTATCTTGAAACACAAAGGAAGGAAACTGAATGGGGTTCTGTCAGAAAAAAGGAACGAGGTTGGGAAAGGTAAGTAAAAGATCAAAGCAGATATTCACACACTAAAAAGAGAAATGGAAAATACTTGCATTATAATCACATATTAACAATAAATAAGAGTGATTATGTCTGATTTTATACTATATAGTTCAGATTTCATGTTGGTTGAATAGACCATGCCATCCATTTTCATACCTAATTATATGCTGCTTCTTATCATTCTTTGAATATTTCCTATCTTATTTCCTTAACTGGGCTGCAAACTTCTTGAAAATTAAAAATCTATCTTTTACATATTCTTCAATGCTAGCAATCTAAGAAAGAGCAAACATCAATAAATACTTATGAAAAGCTAACATTTATTTCCTATAATAAATAATCTCCCTTCTCATTAAACCTGGCAGATTGAACACAAATATTCATCTCTGCTCTTTTCCAAAACCCTACTAAATGACAACAAAGAACTTTAGAAAGTATAAATTCACAAGAATAATGAGAACAGAATAGAACACATCAACTAACCAAAAAAAAAAAAACCCAACATTTTAGAAGCTGGAAAGAGTATGGAAATGTTGTAACTGACTCAGCAAACCAAAGAAAGCTAAAATGTAAGCCTACAGAAGGGGTGTATGGCTGGGGAGAGTGGCAATGAGAAGTAAGCCACAGACAGAACACTACTTAAAAGGACTAAGCAACTGAAGGTACCAGCTACCAGGTAACCAGATGGAAGTGTATGGTGGGGCAAAAAGCAGAAGGATTGGTTGGAAATTTATGTAATGAACAGGTAGTCTACCAGATCCCCTCTATACTTTCCCAAGCAACTACCCTGTTCCATCACTGCACAAGACAATACTATAGAAGACAGCCTCTGGAGAGGCTAGAGAAGCTAAGGATCCTAGACATCAAGCACAGCTAAGGGCAGGGATCAGTTACCATACCACAACTAGGAAGATTAAGCCTGGACAATAAATATCTGAATGGTGGTAAACCTGCTTGCCTTCTCACCTACTTTCCTTTCCCTGGCTTAAAAGGCTGGTCACAGAATTCATAATATATTCACCCCTTCAATCTCCCCACCCCAATCCCTGTCACAACTATCACCTCTGAAAAAATAAACACACCACCACAGGTAGGAGATGGAGGGTTGCTCTTTCTTAAAACTGAACAGCTAACGAGACCTAGAGTTACTGATATCTAGTGGTTCTCCCATTAAAATAAATTCTCACCTATTACCCCTCCAGACAGCAAAGCCCCTGCTCTAACCTGCTACCCACATACCCACACACAAACACATTTACACACATATCTTCCAATCAGCCAGTCAAGAAAAGCCTGTAATACTATATGCTGAAACAGAAGAAAGAGAGAGAAGAAAGGAAAAAGGGACTTGGGAAAAACAGGACAAAGACGCAGAAGAAAACTTAAGAAAAAAAAAATAGAAAGATGTTATGATACTGCATCCACAAAATGAAAACAGAATTCTCTTTAAAAAGAGAGGCCAGGCATGGTTGTTCGTGTCTGTAATCCTAGCACTTTGAGAGGCCAATGCAAGAGAATCACTTAAGGCCGGGGCTTTGAGATGAGATGGGCCTGGGCAGCATAGTGAAACCCTGTCTCTACAAAAATATTTAAAAATTAGCTGGACATGGTAGAACACATCTGAGGTCTTAGCTATTCAGGAAGCTGAGACGGGATGATTGCTTTAGCTCAGGAGTATAACATCACTGTGAGCTATGATTGCACCACTGCACTCCAGCCTGGGCAACAGAGTGAGACTGTGTCTCCATTTAAAATAAAGGGAGAGAGAGAGAGAGAGAGAGAGAGAGAGAGAGAGAGAGAGAGAGACACGACAAATGCATGAGATAAAAAATAACCTAGAAAAGGTATGATTCTGGTTATTCCATCCAGCTGGTATGTGGATGTAATGGCTGGTGCTGGAGTAGCCATCTTACACACAAAGTACAACCAAGTTGAGGATGGGAGAGCAAGATGAAAAGAGCCTGGGTCTTTGATGATTGCTGCGCAGCCACTGTACCCCTTAACTACCTCTGTTGCTATGAGATTAAAAACAAAAGCAAAACAAAAACAAAAAAACCTCGGTCTTATTTAATATATGATTTTTTAGTTTTCTGCCTCTTGTACCTTAACCATATAACTAATACAGTATGTGCTACACAGTAAGTTTTTCCCCAAATCCCTACAATAAAAAACAAAGAAAATTATGTTCCAGGCTTACTATCTTGTCATTCCTATTAACAATCCTTAAGTCTATCTTACATTAGCCAAGAAAGCTGAATATTAACACTTCAAATTTCAGGATTACATTCTAATCAAGTTTATCATGTGTAATAAAATGAAGGACCTATGGAATACAGCTCCAGGTGTCCACAGCACACTACTCTCATTGTTTTCAGATGTTGCAGAATCACTCCACTAAGGCTTATCTTCAATTTCCCTTCAGTCTGACTTTCTTCTTTTAAATTCATATTGGATGACTGATGTCCAGCATAATAAATATTTTATCTTTCTACACCTTTTCCACAAGAATAATATGCCTTCTTGAAAGTGAGGCACTGTCAGACACCTGGAGTCCAAACTTAGTTCTTAACTCTTTTGTCCAGAGTGAGCCCTGCAGCTTTTAAATGTTTTTACATTGCCGTAACGCATCTATTAAAATAAGCTATTCAATTCTGTATAAATAAAAAGTCACTTTCATAATTAAAATAGACATCCTGGAGACAGTGGAATGATCAAGGATATGGAATAAAACATAGGTCAGTATAAATTTAACTGTTTGGCTTCAGATGATATCACCTAAATTATAATTATTCTGATACTGTCTAAAAATTTCACAGTAAGTAACAATTTCATAAAGTGCCTGGCAGAGGTGGATGGACATAATTCTGGAATAATTTTCTTATGACATATGGCACAACTAATCAAATCAGTAATATAACCATTCTATCCCCATCCACCTGGCTTTTCCATTGATGACTGATTGGGTGGTACATGTAGCAAGGATCTGTGGGTACTGACAGTGGGCACTTTTTTATAGAATAAACGTAAGAAAAGGAAAATCTAAGACAGATATGCCAAACCTCAAAGGAAAAGTAGGACAATAAAGGTAAGAAATGGCCTTAATTTGCTTCCGTTCATGTTAAAAAGAAACCATTTATTAAACAACTCCTTATCCATCCTTAGAAGTCACAGAATTACTTATTACTTGTAAGTAACGAAGAAAGAAATCCAGGGATGACAAAATACTGAATCTAGAATTCTAGAAAGACTTACATATTTGCATTAAAATTTTCATTTTAATATTCTCAGAACTGATTTTCTCTACTTTTAAAAGGACTTGAATTCTAGGAAGACAGATGGTATCTATGGAAGAAAAGGGTACACTCTTCCGACTTCTATAAGCTACTGAGTTGAGTAATGAATAATGTTTATATTGAAAGGCTTAATGACCATATCCTCCGCTCCCAACCTTCAAAAGAAAAAATAAATAAATGGAGGTTCTGCAGCTTAAGACTTATTCTGGGAAAGGTCTTTTTCAAGCAAAAACATCACTGATCTGTCCCTAACAAATAAGACAACGTAATCCGCCAATTAATGCTCAGCAGTCAGTAAACTTGCTATTTCAAAAAATGCCACAACCACTTTACCGACCAGGGCAGGTTCTATGCAACCTCCACTATAGTCTCTGAGACGAATTCATCTTACCTATTTCCTCAACTGACCTAAGCAGTATTTCTCAATTGTGAGCTTTCCTCAAAGGGAAGCAGTGAAGTAAGGGAATTCCCTCATATCTCACAATGATTTACTTCTTTAATATATGTACACCTAAAGAGGATACAAGTTACTGAAAGACACATACTCAAAGTTCAAAAACTTGCCATGGGGTGAAAGAAATTAAGGCAGGTACATCAGCCAAAGTTCTCTGCCTTTACATTACAGTCCATTGTCAATCAGTTTGTATCTTCATTACTAACTGCCTAAAACCTCAATATGTGCAATTAAAAATGTATAGCCTCTGCCAGGCGCAATGGCTTACACCTGTAATCCCAACATTTTGGGAGGCCAAAACAGGAGGACAGCTTGAGGCCAGGAGTTCAAGACCAGCCTGGGCAACAAAGCAAGACCTGTCTCTCCAAAAAATAAAAATAAGTTAGCCAGGCATGGTGGTGTGTAGATAGCCTGAGCCCAGAAGTTTGAGGCTGCAGTGGGCTATGATCATGCCACTGCACTCCAGCCTGGGCAACAGAGCAATACCTTGTCTCTTAAACAAACAAACAACAAAGTATAGACTCTATTCCCATATCCCTTCCTAGAACAAAGGAATATATGTGAGGTATATATGTAGAACAGAAAAACCAGCTAAAAAATGCATAATGTTACTAAATCAGTAGGAGCTAGGTGTCTCAGCAAAACTTCTTATCTAGGCCGGGTGCTGTGGCTCACGCCTGTAATCCCAGCACTTTGGGAGGCCGAGGCGGGCGGATCACGAGGTCAAGAGATCGAGATCATCCTGGCCAACATGGTGAAACCCCGTCTCTACTAAAAATACAAAAAAATTAGCTGGGCGTGGTAGTGTGCGCCTGTAGTTCCAGCTACTCGGGAGGCTGAGGCAGGAGAATTGCTTGAACCCGGGAGAGAGAGGTTGCAGTGAGCCGAGGTTGCGCCACTGCAGTCCAGCCTGGCACTTGGTGACAGAGTGAGACTCTGTCTCAAAAAAAAAAAAAAACTTCTTATCTAATACTTTAAGTTTAGCTGAAATGAACAACCAATATAAATCAGACTATGTAACTATTTCTTGCGGTAGTAAATGAAATAGCTTACCTTCTCAATATTTATTTGGTGCTTTCTTAACCTCTCCAGGTCTGTTGGGATTACTATCTTAATGAATTTCTGAATAGCTGGTTCTAGACGGCGTAATTTCACTTTTTCTTCATCTTCAGACATCCTAAAAAAGTGTTGTATGACTTCCCTGGTAATAGCTGTCTTCTCCACCCACATAGAAAAATCTAAAAGAAAAATATTTCTTTAAGAATGTTTTAAAATCAGTTTCTATTATTTTTAAAAGCCAACAATTAGTTTTACAATTTATTATAAATATGTATCAACTTAATGCTGAGCTTGAGTGACTTGTTTTTTTCTTTATGAAACCACTGATTTTTAAATCTTTTTCCCTTTACAAAAATTATGTGTATTTTAGAATACTCAGAACAATATAAATAAATGAAGAATAAAATAAAGTCAACAGTCATCTACTCACCTTTTACAAAGAGTACAAAATGAACTATTTACATTTTGGCATATGTCTCTCCAGGACTTTTTCTATGTAAGTAGGTATGTATATATATAAATACTTAAAAAAAAAAAGGAATATTGTCCAAGTTTTAATTTTCTGATCTATCTTGGACATTGAATAACTTTTTCTAAAAAGGTGTCAAATGGCTTAACATTGATGCTTGTATTAAACTTCACATGTAATGTCATCATAATGTAACTCTGTAATTACAGAACTTCAAATATAACATGATACGCAACTCTTCTCATTGATTTAAATTGCCTCTTCCATTTTCAATAAAGTGTTTAGTACTGCCTACAACTGATTCAAATAACCAGTGACAGAGCTGGAATAAGAACTCATGTTTTCTGAAATTACATTGAAATACTTTTTCCACTTCACCCATAGTTTTCTACCAGCATTCCAAAAAGTCCAAGGGTATGTATTTGGGGCCAGAGTACAAGGGTGGGGGCTGGAGGGGAGCAGGTTTCAGGATCCCACCCCCTAATTCAATTGCAGAAACTTTACTTACAACTATTTTATGAATTGGAGCTTGTCAGAGCTTATATAAATAATGGGCTTCACAGCTTAACCAAGCTTGAAAGCCACCATTGTACACCATGCTTTCATGCCATTTCATTAGGTACAGCCTCTCCCATGTTTTAAAAAATTTTGAGTATGTTAATACTGCTGAGTTATGCTGTCTTAGTCCAGGGTCCATAGAGATAGGAATTCACATACAGACTTTGTGGAGCCCCTGACTCTTTATAAAAAATTGTGAATGAAGGGGCTGGGTACAGTGGCTCGCATCTGTAATCCCAGCTACTCCGGAGGCCAAGGTGGGAGGACTGCTTGAGCCCAGCAGTTCAAGACCAGCCTGGGCAATGTGCCAAAATCCCATCTCTACCAAAAGGGGAAAAAAAAAGTTAATGTAGTTTATTTTAGAGAATAGAGTCCATTGTTTGAAGAGATTCTCAGAGATCTATCATCCCCAAAACATTAAATATTTATCCCCTTTTTTTCATAGTTGAAAATCTTGACATGCTGGTTATAAAGACTGCCTCCAATGTCTATCCATTAGTAACCTGATTTTTTTGTTTGATGCAAGCTCAAAAGTAAAAAAGGAAAATCTCCAGGTACAAAAACAAAGAGGGTAAAACACGTGCAACAGTGAATGGGAACTGGAGACATATGGAGAAATTCATTACCAAAAGAGACCATCCACAGACCCAACAAAACAGGTAAATTCATAGCTAATGGACTAAAGATAATAATTTTAAAAAGAAATTAAAGTAAGTATGTTTTTAAATACCCAAAGACATAAAGGAAAGAATGGAATCTTTAAAAATAGATATTATGAAACAATAAAAGGCCAATCTGAATATAAACCAAGTAAAACTTCTAAAAATGAAAATTTCAAAAGATGTGTTAAACAGTAAACTATATAGCTAAGAGACAATTACTGATTGGAAGAAATCACTCAGAACACAGAGGAATAAAAAGATGGAAAGTATAAAAAAGAAGATAAAAGATTTAAAGGATAAAATGAGAAGCTCAATAACAAGTAGTAGTCCCAGAAAGAAAGAACAAAGAAAATGATAAACAGGAATTATTCAAAGAGAATATACTGAGAATAAAAAAGTGAGACCTCAAACTGAAAAAGCACATCAGCCTCAAGTAGCATAAATAAAAAAAAAAAAAATTGCCTAAATACATGGAAGGAAATTACAAAACATTAAAGAAAAAGAATCATAAAATACAAATGAGAGATAAAAGACAGATAAAGCAATAATATCTTGCTTTTAACAGCAAGATATTAAAAGACAGAAATACCTTCAAAGTGCTGAGAGAGTTAGTATATACCCAGGTAAATTATCATTAAGAATGAAAGCAAAATAATCATTTTCAGACATACAAAGACTAAGAGAGTTTATTACCAAGCCCCTCATTAAAAGAGCTACTAAAAGGAATATTTTAACAATAAAGAAAATAAACCCAAAGGAGCAGAATAGCAAGGAGCAATGAACAGAATAAACTGTTGTCAGATAGAATAAATGGGTGGATGAAACAACAAAGAAAATAAAACATTTATTTTGAATAGTGTGATGAAGTATAATAAAAAGTTTCCACATAAATAATTTTCTATAATTATGTAGATGCTTCATAATTTTACAAATTGGCTACTGTTGGCTATTTAGGTTGTTTCCAATTGTCCTCTGTTACAAACTACAGTGTAAGTACACTGCTTATACATAAATCCATACTGTCACCTATAATTATTTCCTTAAAACAATCAACAAAGATACAGCCTGTATAAAGGGAAAAAATATTTGCAAACTAATCATCCAACAAGGAACTAATACCTAGAATGTATAAGAAACTGAAGCAATTCAACAGCAAAGAAACAAATAGTTTCATTAAAAAATTGGCAAAGAAGCTGAATAGACATTTCTCAAAAGAAGACATACAAATGACCTAAAAGTATTTTTTTAAATGCTCAACATCATTAGTCATCAAGGAAATGCAAATCAAACCACAATGAGATAACATCTCACCCCAGTTAGAATGGCTACCACCAAAAGGATAAAAAAAAATAACAAATGCTAGTGAGGGTGAGGATGTAGAAAAAAACGACTTTTTTAAATTTTGGATACAGAGTATTGCTCTTGTTGCCCAGGATGGAGTGCTGTGGCGTGATCTCGGCTCACTGCAACCTCTGCTTCCCGGGTTCAAGCAATTCTCCTGCTTCAGCCTCCCGAGTAGCTGGGATTACAGGTGTGTGCCACCACGCCCAGCTAATTTTTGTATTTTTAGTAGAGACACAGTTTCACCAAGTTGGCCAAGCTGGTCTTAAACTTCTGACCTCGGGTGATCTGCTCGCCTTGTGCTGGGATTACAGGCGTGAGCCACGGCGCCCAGTGAGAAACAAGGCTCTTACACATTGTTGGTGGGAATGGAAATTAGTACACCCACTGTGAAAAACAGTATGAGCTGGGTACAGTGGCTCACAGCCGTAATTCCAGCACTTTAGGAGTCTGAGGCAGGTGGATCATTTGAGGCCAGGAATTTGAGGGTAGCCTGGGCAACAAGCAAGACTCTGCTTCTCTGAAAAAATTAAAAACTAGCTGGGTATGGTGATGTGTGCCTATAGTTTCAGCTACTTGTTAGGCTGAGGTGGGAAGATCCCTTGAGCCCCCAAGTGTGAGCCTGCAGGAAGCCGTGTTCTTACTACTATACTACAGCCGGGGCAACACAGTGAAATCCTGTCTCAAAAAAAAGAAAGAAAAACTGTACAGAAGGTTCTCAAAAAATTAAAAATAGAACTACCATATGATCCAGCAATACCACTACTAGCTATTTATCCAAAGGAAAGAAAATCAGTATATTAAGGAAATACCTGCAGGCCTATTCAAAGCAGCACTATTCACAATACCCAAGATATGGAATCAACCTAAGTGTCTGTCAATGAATGTATGGAAAAAGAAAATGTGGTATATATACACAATGAAATATTGTTCAGCCATTAAAAAAAGAAGGAAATCCTGCCATTTACAGGCAACATGGATGGAACACCTGGCCTGTACTCCCAGCTAGTAGGAAGATCACTTGAGCCCAGAAGTTAGAAGCCAGCCTGAGCAACATAGTGAGACCCCCATTTCCAAAGAAAAAAGAAAAAAAATGTTAATCTCCTGGAGGTAGAGAGTAGAATGATTGGAAGGGCAGGAGGGATGAAGAGAAGTTGGTTAATGGGCACAAACATACAGTTAGATAGAAGGAATACATTTCTCATGTTTGATAACACAGTGGGGTGACTATAGTTAACAATAATTTATTGCATATTTCAAAATAGTTACAAGAGAGGATCTGAAGTGCTCCTAACACAAAGAAATAATAAATATTTGAGGTGATACATATCCCAAATGCCCTGATTTGATCATTACACATTGTATGGATGTATCAAAATATCACATGCATCCTATAAATATGTAAAATTCTTGTGTATTAATTGAAAAAAGTAACATAAAAATAAAAAATAAATATCTGGATATAGGATTACTAGACAGATTTTTCAAGGCCTTTTTATTTACATATTACCATATCCCACAAAAGGTTATGCCTATTATGTTCCTACCAGAAACGTAACACAATATCTATTTATCCATATTCCAACCAATGTACTTAGTATTATCATTCTTAGACATGTCATTGGTGAAAAAAAGATGTCTCATTATTGTTTTATTTTGTATTCCTTAAATTACTAATGGTGTGGATTTATCACCCATTTGCATTTCTTTTTTTAATTTTTAATTTTTGTGGGTATATATTAATAGTAGGTACATATATTTATGGGATATGCGTTATTTTGATACAAGCATACAATGTATAATAACCACATTAAAGTAAATGAGGTATCCATAACCTCAAGCATTTATTCTTTGTGTTACAATCTAATTATACTTTTAGTTATTTTTAAATACACTACTGAATTATTATAGTAACCCTGTTCTGCTATCAAGCACTAGATTTTATTCATTCTTTCTTACTATTTTTTTGTATGCATTTTATTTCTTCTTTCATGAATTGCCTGCTCATGTCATCACATCTGTTTTACTACAGGGGATGTTTTTTTCTTATTGACTCATAGAAGGCTATTACATGTTGAATATAACAATTATTTGTTGAAAATTAACATTCCCCTATCTATCACACTGCCTCTTCTGTTTTCTTCTACACTGCGGAGAGATATCTTTATATCTACATCATTCCCATCAAAATGTTTTTTGAACATACCTGTTGTTCAATAGATGCTGCCTGAACTAAAATATTTCTTCACATGTCCCTTCTTCACCATTTCTAATTCTATCACTCAGTCAAACAGCACAATATGCATAGCACATGACAATGGAGCTTCAATTAGTCTGCCTTTGGACTCTTTCCCTCCAAAATGGAATAAAAACATAAACTGTATTATAAACAAATAGCATAACCACACTGAAAGAAGTGAGGAAGAAAAATAATCCAAGCCACTTTAGAAAACAATATTTTAACTGAATACTATAAGGCTAGAGACAAAAAGAACCACACCATACTCTATTTAGTAAATGTGTTTCTCACAGGAATATAGGTCAGAAATTCTAAAATTACTTTATGTGCATACTAGGACTGAAGAAATAAAAAAATATTTTGTAGAATCCAAGAGCCAGATTTCTCACTGTCAGATAAAGAAGTTAAAAATAAGGGACAAAACTAGAATGAACCCTGTGGCGTTAGACTAGAAGCAAAGCTACTGGGATGAACTTGTTTTGAAAAATACATGGGGCCAGACGCAGTGGCTCACAGCTGTAATCCCAGCACTTTGGGAGGCCAAGGCTGGCAGATCATGAGGTCAGGGGATTGAGACCCTCCTGGCCAACACGGTGAAATCCTGTCTCTACTAAAAATACAAGAATTAGCTGGGTGTAGTGGTGTGCACCTGTAGTTCCAGCTACTCAGGGAGGCCGAGGCAGGAAAATTGCTTGAATCCAGGAGGCAGAGGTTGCAGTGAGCTGAGATTGTACCACTGCACTCCAGTATGGGCGACAAAGCAAGACTCTGTCTCAAAAAAAAAAAAAAAAAAAAAAAAGATAGCTGTATCTATATATATGGATAGATAAATACAGAAATATAGATCTTTGTGTATGCATGGGTGTGCATATGCATAGACTGGTGTCTTCTGTGGGGCCCTGGAAGCAATGTTACCCCAGTAGCAATGAGTATCCCTAGAGCACAGATCTTTGTGCTTAAATACTATTCTCAAAAAAACAAAAAAAAACAAAAAAAAAACTACAGGTCCTTGGAGAAGTGGCTGATACCAGGGCTGAGGCGGGAAAAACACAAGATAAGCCTGGGGCATCATCAAATGATACCAGAAAATTAGGAAGTTCCAAAAAAGACAAAAAGGATGGAAATATGATGAAAAGCTACAGAAAGCAACCTGAAAAAAAGACTCCCAATGATCAAAGCTGGAACAATTTCACACATAAAATAACACAAGTGTAAGATAACAACCAAGAGAAAAATATCTGAGTCCACATCTATACAAATAAATAACAGAATATAAATAAACAAATGGGAGAAACTGGGCAGCTCATCCTTACAGATTAATTTCAATGAATAAATAATGAGTAAAGTAGAAAATCCTCATTACAACACCATAGTCATAATAATTGTTGAAGGCAAGATCCACCAATGGATGCGAAATTTAGCAAGGGAAAGTCTGAGACATAACAGGATATGTGTACAGTTTAAAAGCTTCCCCCAAGATGTCAATTAATTATAAGGAGAAAAACAAGACCTTTACATTGGAGAATCCCAGCAGACACCGTCTTACCAAATGATCAAGATCAACCTCACAAGCAATAAGTCATATATATCAGCTACGCTTATATGATGAACTGAGAAGGGCACATACACTTTTATGTTCTTAACAAAAGTGTACAACCTTAATCTAATCATGAGAGAGCATTGGACAAATCCCATTTGAGGGACACTCTACAAAATAACTGACCAGCACTCTGTAAAGATCAGAAAGAGTATAAAGGCAGAAAAAAACTATCACTCTAAAGACAGGAAAAGACAGAAATGTCACAGACTGGAGGACCCAACGACCCAAGACAACTAACCGCAATGTCGGGTCTTAAAAGTGGATCCTGGAATAGAAAAAAGACATTAATACAGGGGGAATAAAAGAAATCAGAAGAAGGTCAGGAGTTCAGCTAATAATATTATACTGACATTAATTTCTTGCTTTTGATAATTGCACTACGGTATGAACATCTTCCATCCGCCCAGAGGTCCCACTTATCGGGATACTGGTGGAGCCCAATTTCTTCCGGCCCGCCGCTTTGTGTTTCTGACTTATGGAAGAGTTACTGAATTTGAAGAGAAAAGTCAACGCCCTTAGTCGCACTGTAAGGTCTCTTCTCTGAAACTCGGATAGTTAAAAGGAGGAAGCCAGCTGTGGAACCTTCTGCAAACCACCTCTGGGTCTGGCGGGCTGGGGGCTCCAGCCTCCCGCTCCCTGTCTCCCACTCACTACCCTCGAGCGTCGCTTAATTCCTCGAAGTGTCACCCAGGGGACACCTGGGCCACACACAACAAACGCGCCCACCAGCGAACGGATGCGCGGGTCCGCCCGAGACCCAGACGCCGGCGACCCTGCAGACACGGGGCCCACTGCGCGCCAGAAACAGGACGCGCGCGGGAAACTTTTCCACCCGGCGACCCCGGGAGGCCTCCCCATACCAGCTTCTAATAAAGCTTCCAAAAACGAAACCGAGAGAGGCTCCGCCACCTCTGAAAGACAGGAGCCACCATGGCACTCGCACTTCTGATCCAATACCCGACTTCCCGCCCAGCGCCTCCTGCGCGCGCCACAAGGGCGCCCAGCCCACCGAGCCTGTCACGGCCCCCAGAGGAGGCCTCCAGAGAGCCCCTTACCTCCCGCCGGGGCGCTTGAGGCCGGTCGGTGCCCACAGCGCAGGCGCAGGAGAGACGGGGCGGGGCGTCGCGAGGGGCGGGCGGGGATGTACGCCCCTCCGCCCCGCCCCACCCCGCGAGGCAGCTGGGCGGGGTGCCGGGGGTCATACAGGTGAGTACAAAGGCGGACGTCACTCTGAACAGCGAATGTCTTTTTCAAAATGATTTACATTATGGGATTGTGACTCGAACCAAGAGGAGAGAGACGCACAAACGCTTTTTAGGTCTGCTTGTTGTGTTTAAGACAATTCACGCTTGTATGTCCGACTGCGTTTTGCAGTTTTCCTGTCCGTTTTCCTCTCTTCTTCCTAGAATTTTATTTGCAGGCTGGGCATGTATTCTTAGCTCTGTTTTGAAACTGAAGCTCAGAATGGTTGTGTCTCCCCATCCTGCCCCTAAAGGCCCTGTGAAGTGGACAGGGCAGGAGTGCCACCTTAATTGCAACAAGTGCAGAAATTAAAGCTCAGACAAATTGTGGTTTCTTCCAAAACCTGGTGGAGGGCTTAAGGAAACGTCTTTATCTCGCTTTTATAGATTATGACTCTGGGGTTTAACAAAGAGTTTTAAGTGACTCACTCAAGTTCAGCCAGCTTATGACACAGCTGGAACTCCAGCTGGGTGTCCTAATTTCCTTCCCAAGTTATTCCAGTTAGACCAGCTGCTACCACATGAAGAAGCAGGTGGCTGGCTTTGAAGCCTTGTCCAAGTCACAGGTTCTCCTCTCTTCATGGCCTAACATCCAGATCCGGCCCTTTTTAAAATATGTCTGTGAATATTCAGATAACATGCTTAGAATGTATTCACTAATTTTATTGTCTCAGAAGTAATCAGGATATTCAAACCACAGTTAAGGAAACACAGTTCTTAGGGTCTTTCAGTAGAGTAGGAGGTAGAAATTGTAGAACAGGGAAGATTCGGGGCCTGTAGATCCTTTAAAAAGCCTTGAAAGACAATTTCTAAAATAAAGCACCAAATCTACCTAGCAATCTGGATTTTCTTTGGGGGCATAATGCATGCTGATGTTTGAGCCCCAGAATGTATTTATCAAATTTTGATTCTAAGGAGAAAAATTAAAGTATTAGGCAATACCATGAGAAAATGTTTTTCACACAAGGATCAGTTAAATAAGATCTTTTGAGGTAAAGATCATTTGTGTTAAGTTCTGAGCAAGCTACCTCAGGTTCAAAATCAGGAGATGTGGTACTCAAAAATTCTAAATTTGGATCTGGGCTTCTAGGTTGTTATAGGTATGTTTGCTGTAAGTTAGGTGTGTCAAGGTAGTTGGATAAAACTTTTTAATCTAACAGTTGGTTAGCTTGATTTATAATCTTTAAATATTGAAACATATGGTGTGTGAACCTCTTCTTGTACTCTGGGTCATCAAGTTGTTAGGGACAGACTTGCTGCTACTAGCCAACATTTTCCTGAAGTTCTAACTGAACCAGCAAGGCCAAACAAAATAAAACATTAAGTATGTATATTGGAAAGAACATTAAAAAAATTCTTTTAAGTTATTATGATTGATTGCTTTCTTGGAAAATCCATGGAACAAATTGAAACTAATTCAAATAAGGTGGCTAGAAAATACCTCTCCTAAACAACAATCATCAATTTTAAAATGTAGTGGGAAGAAGACTAGGTGTGATGGCTCATGCCTATAATCCCAGCACTTTGGGAGGCCGATGAGGGAGAACTGCTTGAGGCTAGAAATTCAAGACCAACCTGGGCAACATAGTGAGACCCCATTTCTTAAAAAAAAAAGTTAAAGGTAGCTGGGTATGGTGGCATGTGCCTATAGTCCCAGCTACTCAGGAGGCTGAGGCAGGAGGATCACTTGAGCCCAGGCATTTGAGGCTGCAATGAGCTATGATCCCACCACTGCACTCCAGCCTGGACAAAAGACTGACATCCTGTCTCTGAAAACAACAACAACAACAAAAAATTAAAGTGTAGTGGGAGAAAGATTACTTTCAAAAATAATGAATATCAAGTTTGTGTTTATAAGGAATTATGAGACCTATTTGAAAAATTGAGAATAATAGCTAGATGAGGGATAGGGGTGGAAGGAAGGATCACAAAGGGGCATGAGGAAACTTTGGGAGTTATAGAAATGTTCATTATCTTGATTGTGGTAGTAGTTGTATGGATGTATATATATGTCAAAAGTTACCAAATTGTATACTGTAATATGTATAAGTGCTTACTGTAGGGAAGAGGGAAGAAGTAGCTTTTTATTTGATTGTATGTGTTGTGTAAAGCACTTGGTTAGGCACTTTACATGCAATATGTTATTTAATACTAATGGCACCCCACAAAGTAGGCATTACAATCACCCACATTGTACAAACTAGGAAATTGAGGCTTAGAGAGTAACTTGACCAAGGTCCAAGTCTCATATACTACATAACAGGAGTACGACTCAAATCTTACCTAACAATAATATTTATACTTTAACTTGATTTCCATATTTTCATAAAGGATACAATTGAAGACTTGAATATATATTAAAAAAATACTCAATATTGTAAAGTTGTTCATTTCCACCAAACTAATTTAAAAATTTATCAAAATCTCATTATGATTTTCTTCCTTCCTTCCCTTCTTTCTTTCTTCCTTTCTTTCTTTCTCTCTCCCTTCCTTCCCCTCCCCTCCCTTCCCCTTCCCTCCCCTCCCTTCCCTTCCCTTCCTTTCCTTTGCCCTCCTTCCCTCCCTCCGTCCCTCCCTCCCCCTCTCTCTCTTTCTTTCTTTCTTTCTTTCATTCATTTATTTTTGAGACAGGGTCCTGCTTTATCACTCAGACTAGAGTACAATGGGGTTGATCATGGTTCACTGCAGCCTTGACCTCCTCCCTCCTCAGCCTCCCAAGTAGCTGGAACTACAGGTGTATGCCACTACACTGGGCTGATTTTTAAATTTTTTTTTCTGGAAATTGGGACTCCCTTTGTTGCCCAATCTAATCCCCAATTCCTGAACTGAAAACAATCCTCCTACCACAGCCTCCCAAAGTGCTAAGATTATAGGTGCGTACCACCACACCAGACCCTCTTTATGATTTCTATAATAAAGCATTTTTTAAAATCCAAATTGATTTTGCAACTATTTCTCTTTCTTCTTAGAATGCCATTTTTTGCTTGCTTTTTCCCCATCCCTTTCCCCTACCCCAAAGTAAAGAAATAACTATTTTGTTGGACTCAAAAATCATCTCATCTAGGAAGCTTCCCCCACTGATATGGTTTGACTCTGTGTCCCCACCCAAATCTCATCATAAATTGCACTCCCATAATTTCTACATGTTGTGTGGGGCACTTGATGGGAGATAATTTGAATCATGGGAGATAATTTGATTGATAGGGCAGTTTCCCCCATAGTATTCTTGTGGTAGTGAATAGGTCTCATGAGATTTGAAGGTTGTATCCACTTTTGCATCTTCCTCATTTTCTCTTGCCACTGGCATGCCAGAAGTGCTGTTCACCTCCCACCATGATTCTGAGGTCTCCCCAGCCATGTGGAACTATAAGTCCACTTAAACCTCTTCTTCCCTGTCTCGGGTATGTCTTTATCAGCAGCATGAAAATGGACTAATGCAATAAATTGGTACCAGTAGAGTGGGGTGTTGCTGAAAAGATGCCCAAAAATGTGGAAGTGGCTTTGGAACTGGGTATCAGGCAGAGGCTGGAACAGTTTGGAGGGCTCAGAAGAAGACAGGAAAATGTGAAAAAGTTTGGAGCCTCCTATAGGCTTGACTTGACCTTCTTTGTCTCTTTTTGTAGTTTTTGTTTTGAAGTCTTTTGTCTGATAAACATATAGCTGCTCCTGCTTGTAATCCCAGCACTTTGGGAGGCTGAGGTGGGTGGATCACTTGAGGTCAGAAGTTCAAGACCAGTCTGGCCAACATGGTGAAACCCTGTCTCTACTGAAAATGCAAAAATTAGCCAGGCACAGTGGCACATGCCTATAATCCCAGCTATTCAGGAGGCTGAGTGGGAGAATTGCTTGAACCCAGTGGGGCAGAGGTTGCAATAAACAGATCATGCCACTGCACTATAGCCTGGGCAACAGAGCAAGACTCCATCTCAAAAAAATACGTAGATAGATAGGTAGATAGGTATATAGATATATATAAATATGGTTGCTCCTGCTCTGGTTTTTTTTTTTTTCTGTTTTTTTTTTTGTTGTTGTTGTTGTTGTTGTTGTTGCTTGTTTGTTTCAGTTGGCATGGAATATTTTTTCCATATCTTTGTTTTCAGTCCCTGTATCTTTACAGGTAAAGCGTGTTTCTTGTAGACAACAGATCATTGGATCTTTTTAAATTAGTTCAATTACTCTCTGTCTTTTTTATTTAGTCCATTTATATCAAATGTTACTATCGATAAGTAAGGACATACTTCTGCCATTTTATAATTTGTTTCCTGGTTGTTTTATGGTCTCCCCTCCCTGCCTGTCTGCTTTGCCTGCTTTCTTCCCTTCCCTTGTTCCCTCGCTCCCTCCCTCCCTCTCTTCCTTCCTTCCTTCCTTTTTGTAAAGATTATTTTCTCTGGTGGTATGTTTTAATTTCGTGCTTTTTACTTTTTGTGTATCTGCTGTAGGTTTTTAAATTTGAAGTTCTCATGAGGCTTAGAAATAACAACTTATAACCCATTATTTTAAACTGATGACAACACTGGTTGTAAAAATAATAAGCAAAGAGAAGAGTAATAAAAACTCTACACTTCACTTTACACTTTAACTGCTTGCTTTTTAACTTTTTGTTGTTCTTATTTATATTTTATTATACTGTGTGTGTTTTGAAAAGTTGTTGTAATTATTATTTTTGATAGGTTCCTATTTTAGTATTTCTGCTCAAGATATGAGTAACTTCCATCCCACAATTACAGTGTTGTTATTCTATGTTTGGCCGGGCACAGTGGCTCATGCCTATAACCCCAGCACTTTGGGAGGCCAAGGCAGTCTTGGCCATGTTAAGTAGGCAATCTCAACAGCTTGAGCCCAGGTGTTTGAGACTAGCCTGGGCAACATGGCAAGACCCTGTCTCTACAAAAATTTTTTAAATAAATAAGCCAGGCATGGTGGCATGGGCCTGTGGTCCCAGCCACTTGGAAGGCTGAGGTGGGAGGATCACCTGAGCCCAGGAGTTGAGGATGCAGTGAGCTATGTTATTAATAGTACCACTGTACTCCAGGCTGGGCGGACAACAAAGCCAGACCCTGCCTTAAGAAAAAAAGTCTGTTTTTGTCTGTTTACTTATTATTACCAGTGAGTTTTTTACCTTCAGATCACTTCTTACTGCTTGTTAACATCCTTTTCTTTCAGATTGAAGAACTCCTTTTAGCATTTCTTGTAGGACAGGTTTGGTGTTGATGAAATCCTTCAGCTTTTGTTTGTCTGGGAAGATCTCTATTTATTCTTCATGGTTGAAGGATATTTTTGCTGGATATACTATTCTAGGATAAAAGTTTTTTCTTCAGCATTTTAAATATGTCATGCCACTCTGTCATGCCATATGCACTGCCATGTCAAACCTGTAAGGTTTCCACTGAGAAGTCTGCTGCCAGACATATTGGAGCTCTTTTTTATGTTATTTGGTTCTTTTCTTTTACTGCTTTTAAGGTTCTCTCCTTCCTTCACCTTTGAGAGTTTGATTATTAAATGCCTTGAAGTAGTATTCTTTGGGTTAAATCTGCTTGGTTTTCTATAATCTTCTTGTGCTTAAATGCTGACAGCTTTCTCTAGGTTTGGAATGTTCTCTGTTATTATCTTTTTAAATAAATTTTCTACTCCAGTCTCTCTCTAGCTTCTCTTTAAAGGCAGTAACTCTTAGATTTGCCCTTTTGAGGCCATTTTCTAGATCTCATAGGCATGCTTTATTCTTTTTTATTCTTTTTTCTTTTGTCTCCTGTGACTGTATATTTTCAAGTAGCTTGTCTTCAGGCTCACTAATTCTTTCTTCTGCTTGATCAATTCTGTTGTTGAGAGACTCTGATTCCTTCTTCAGTATGTCAGTTGAATTTTTTAGCTCCAGAATTTATCTCCAGAATGGTTTTTAAACATTATTTCAATCTCTTTATTAAATTTATCTGATATGATTCTGAATTCCTTCTTTATATGTGTATGTTATCTTGAATTTCGTTGTTCTTCCTCAAAACAGCTATTTCGAATTCTCTGTCTGAATGTTCACATAATTCTGTCACTCCAGGATTCGTCATTGGTGGCTTATTTATGTTGTTTAGTGAGGTCATGTTTTCCTTGATGGTCTCGATGCTTGTGGATATTCAGCAATGCCTGGGCATTGAAGAGTTAAATGTTTGTTGTAGTCTTTGCAGCCTGAACTTGTTTGTACCTATCCTTCTCAGGAAGGATTTCTGAGTATTCAGAGGGAATTGAGTGTTGTGATCTAAGTCTCTGTTCATTGCAAGCATATCTGGATTAGTGGTTACTCTAAGCCCAGTAATGCTGTGATTCTTGGAGACTTGTAGATATACTGCTTTGATAGTCTTGGGTAAGATCCGAGAGAATTCTCTGGATTACCAGGCAGAGACTCTTGTTCTCTTCATAAATCAAGTCTCTCTATGATGAGCTGCCTGGATCTAGGGGAGGAGTGACACAAGCACCCCCATGACCACCACCACTGGGACTGTGCTGGGTCATACGTGTAGCCAGCACAGCTCTAGATCTCACCCAAGGCCTGCAGCAGCCACTGCCTGTCTCCTGCATGTGTTTCCTCAGGGCTCAAGGGCTCTTCAGTCAGCAGGTGGCAAATCCAGCCAGGCCTGTGTCCTTCCTGTCAGGACTGTAAGCTCCCCTCAGCCCAGGGCAGGTCCACAAATGCTATCTGGGAGCCAGAGCCTGGAGTTGGGAACCTTAGGCAGCTCCTTAGTGCTTTATTCTACTGTGGCTGAGCTAGCACCTAAGCCACAAGATGAAGTCCTTTCCACTCTTACCTTTCCTTTCCTCAAGCAGAAGGAGTTTTTCCCTGTGGCCACCACTGCCCCAGGCCTATGGCAAGTACTGCCTGGTTTACACAAGTCCCAAGGGCTCTTCAGTCAGCTTGCAGTGAATGCTGTCAGGCCTGGGTCTCTCTTCAGGGCAATGTGCTCCGCTCTGGCCCAGGGTTAGTCTAAATGCCATCCAGAAGCCAAAGCCTGGAATCGGAGACCCCAGGAGCCTACTTGGTGCTTTACCCCACTGTGGCCAAGCTGGTACTCAAGCTGCAAGGCTTACTCTTCCCTCTCTTTTGTTAAACCAAAGGAGTCTCTCTTCATAGCCACTACAGCTGGGAAGGTGCTGGGTCACACCTGAAGCTAGCACAGCATTCAGTCTCACCCAAGTCCTGTGAGAGTACCGCCTTGCTGCTGGTGGTGTTTATTCAAGGCCCAGGTGCTCTTTAGTCAGCAAGTGATGAATCCTGCCACAACTGTGTCCTTCTTTTCAAGGCAAAGGGTCCCTTTCTGGCTCATGGTGTGTCTGGAAATGTTGTTCAGGAACTAGGACTGGTTTGGGGGCCTCAGGACTCTTCCTGGTACCCTGTTCTACTGTGGCTGAGATGGTATCCAAGTTGCAAGACAGAGTCTTCTTTACTCTTCCGTCTTCTCTCGTCAAGTGGAAGGAAGGAGTCTCTTTTGGAGCTGCAAGCTGTGCTACCCAGGCTTGAGGGAGTTTTGACACAAGCACTCCCTTGGCCACCCCAGTTAAGGTCTCACTAGGTCATGTGTACCCCAGGTCCACTGGCTCTGAGTCCAGCACAGTACCAGGACTTTCCCAGGAAATGCAGTCCTTGTTGCTTAGACTGCCTTTCAAGTTTACTTAGAGTACTAGAGCACTTTAGCCCACGGTTGTGTGGTTTAGTGCCTTTCAAGTTTACTTAGGGTCCTAAAGCACTTTAGCCCATGGTTGTGTGGCTTGCTGGAACTCAGGTTCTGACCTTTGGGATGGGTGAATCCCCTCTGGCTAATGCTGGTCTAAATGGTGCTCTGTGAGTGTCAGCTGAATTCTTTCTTGCGTTGCTTTCCACTGTGACAGTACTGAGTTCCAGTGCAAAGTCTCACAATCACTGTGCTTTTCCTCCCCCAGGGATACAAATTCTCTCTTCTCACCACATGGCTGCTGCCGGAGAATGAAGGTGGGGTGGTGTCAGCAATTCAAGACTGTCTTTCCTACCCTCTTCAGTGCCCAACCTTGTTAAGTTGTTTAAACCAGGTACTGTGATCACTCACCTGATTTTTGCTTCTTATAAAGGGGCTTTCTTGTTTGGATAGTTTTTCAATTTGCTATTCCTGGCAGAGGGATGTTCACTGGAGGTGTCTATTCAGCCATCTGGCCCCACCTCCCTCCAATCTATCCCTCATTTTTAATTGCTTTAACTAGCTCAAATGAACTTCTACTACTTTCTTTTTTTCTTTTTTTTCTCTTGAACTTCTACTACTTTCACTAATTCTAACTATTGTAGACACAAAGTTCCATGTTTCTACTATCTTATGATATCAGTTTAAACATATATATAATGAATCCACTGACTTTAGTACTTAAACCTCACTGTCTGCCTTATTGTCCTCTGCCGCCACACACACCATCACCAAATAGTCTGTTCATATATATATATAGTAAGGTTAAAGAGGTTGTATCTCAAACCCAAAGGAGTAAATGCTGCAGATAATCAGGAATGCTAGGATTTTCCACTTATCTCTCATTCACTACATAGGAATTTCATAATCATTTTATATATGGAGTGGCTTAAATGCCCAGACATGTGCTTATAAATTTCATTCCCTTTTTTCCCCTCCCTCTTTTTGTTCTTTAGATTATCTAGTTTATTCTCACAACTTAGTGTGCCTAAAAATTATCGTATAAAATAGAATTTATAAAGTCATGCTTAATGAACCTTATGGACAATTTAAAGAATTTTCAAGGATAATTTTGACTATGTAATTTTTGCTTTGTTCATTGACTTTAGTTACTCTTATTTACGTCCCTTACCAACCTAACTCCTCCTCAAAAATGGAACTTTATACTATGCTTACAATGAGAACACAGTAAACAAACAGCATTAAAATTATATTAAATGTTATTTTTACTTTAGCAGTTTTGGGTTTTGTAGTATCTTAGTTTTTTACTTTAGCACCTTGGGTTTTATAGTATCTTAGTTATTATTATGAATGTCAATTAATATCACATGACAGATGTACAAACATGCAAGTTAATAGAAATTCCACACGGGCCCAACCTTGCTTCCTAACTTTATTTCCAATTACTCTCCATCACACATCTTTAGTTCTAACCAAATTGAAATTCTCAGTGTTTTTTAATCCCAATCCTTTCCCCACCCTGTGCCTCCCACCTGGGATATTCTCTCCAATTGCTCTTTCCTCTATGCATGTCCAAATCCTACTGATCTTTCCATGTTCATACCAAATGTGGCCTTTCCTAATATATCTAGGTTTAATGCCTCCTTCCTCCAAATGACTACCTTATAATGTAGATTTTCTGGGTTTTTTGATCCATTAGTCTACATTTTAGTACAGTTATTTGGTATGTGTCCTGTTGCCCCTCCCATGCTTTAAACCTTTCAGCTCTCTGTTTAAAGTAATAACAGTAATATATAGTTGGTGATGATAGCATATGGATAAGTCAAATGAATGGCATAAATGCTGTAAGAGATGGGAGGGAGGAATTGGGAATAAGGTAACTGCACTACCTCTAGAGTGGCATTGCGTTACTTGAAAGTAGACTTAGATCAGTTGTGAATGTATATTGGAAACTCTAAGGCAACTGCTTAAAAAAAATTCAAAAGAAAATGTAATTGATAAGCCAAAGAAGAGAGAAAAAAAAGGGGAACAAAAAGAAACAAAGAACAAGTGCAATGAGTAAAAAACACTGGGAGCATGTTGGTATTAAACCAAATACATCAATAGCCACTTTGTCAGTGTGATTGTCAGACAATAAAAAACAAGACCCATATGTTGTCTACAAGAAACTCACTCTATAAAGACAAAAGTAGGTTAAAAGTAATGGGATAGAAGAAGAGATACAATGCTGTATTCATTTCCTAGGGCTTCCATAAGAAAGCTCTAGAAATTAGGTGGCTTAAACAAGGGAAATTTATGTTCTCACAATCTGGAGGTTAGAAATCTGAGATCAAGGTGTTGGCAGAATTATTTTTTTCTGAGGATCATGAGGGAAGGAGCTGTTCTTAGCCTCTTTCCTTGGCTTTTAGATGGACATCTTCTCCCTCTTGAGAAGAACATAGGCTTCCCTCTGTTCATGCCTGTGTCCAGATTTCCTCTTCATATAAGGACACTAACCATAGTGGATTAGGGCGCATTCTTATGATCTTATTTTAATTTTATGCCTCTTTAAAGACCCTGTATTCAAATATACAAGCCACATTCTGAGGTACTGGGGGTTAGAATTCCAACAATAAAAATTTGGGGGAGGAGACACAATTCAACCCATAATATATGCTAACACTATTCAAAAGAAAGCTGGAGTAGCTCTATTAATTTCAGGCAACGTAGACTTCAGAACAAGGAAAATTATCAAGAATGAAGAAGAGCACATTACCTAACGATATATGGTTCAGTTCTCCAAGAGGACAAAACAATCCATAATGTGTACACACCTAACAACAGAGCATCAAAATACATGAGGCAAAAGTCAATACAAATGCAAGGAGAAATAGACAAGGCACCTCACAAATAGAGTTTGGGAGCAACAGTGCAAAAGTTAAGTTCCTTAAACCTGTTATTTCTTCCAGGGGCAAGAGGATTGTTAAAGAACCAAGGAAATATAACAGTAGGGCAAAATTATTCCTGAAATAACAAATATTTCAAGATTCCTGTTGGTTGGAGGAGCTGCTGGAGCTCTCTTTTACAAGACTGTAGACCCTATCCTCTGTCCTTTGACAACTGACACTCTCACCAATAAACCTTTTAATCCTCCAACTAGTGGAATACATTTAAGGAACTGCGATAATGCCCATGAAATCATCAAAATTCACAAAGAGCACCACCGTCTCTCTTCTTATCCCAGGAAGCCCAAATTCTATTGTCATACCCCTTAGGGAATTTTTCCCCTTTTGTAGGCTTCAATGGCTTTCAGGGGCTTTTTGAGTGATATTTATATTTATAGCTAATGATACATTAACTTTAATATTTCCTTGGCAAATTAGTACTAAAGAGAGAAATGTTGCTGTTTCATGGAAATAAATTGATAGGTTCAGCAACTGTCATTTTGCTTACATAAGTGAACACTTTAGAAGAGAAGTGTTTTGTCCTGAGCAAATGGTTTTACATATGGAAAAAAATTTCCTGAATCCCAATACCTAAACATTAAAGAACATAATTGGTAAGTTTGAATCTTTCCAACATCTGGTAAGTGCTTTCTCCTTCATTCATTCATTCAGTCTGCACCACCAGCATGTTAGCCACTGTGCTGAGTCCTGGTGATTGAAAGTTTAAAAAGATCCTGTTTCTGTCTTCCAGGGGTTCACAGTCTTGGGAGAAAGACAGACATGTTGCTAAATATGATATAATCAATAAGTGTTATATTAGCTGTCCCTACAAAAATGCTATAGAAAGACGCACAGAGCTGGCAACTTAAGAGTTTAGTCAGTACTTGGGTATTATCACAGAAGGGAAGAAATAGCATTCTGAACAGAGAGAACATATGTACAAGGCACAGAAAAAATGCAACAGTGGTATGTCTAGGTCCCTCAGAGTAGTGGGAGCAGCAAGAGGAGACTCTTAAACCCAGCTTGATTTAGGATGAATAATTTAAGTGGCTTTTCTGTGCAGCTTTCTGCCTCATCGTTAGCACCTACAAGTGCTAAAGCATAAAAACAGAGAAGGCTGCTGAACAGGATCAGTAACTACCTCAGATGTATTTATCAAAGTTCATATTGATCATGTTTCTGTTTGTTTCAGATCTTATCATGGCACTATTTGGTTTTGAATCTTTGTTGTATTCTGTCCATCTAAGACACATGCCATATAGACTCGCAAACTCATAACACCTGTACATTACTTGTGAGGGCTTATGAGGCCTTCCACCAATTTTTTTTTAATTTCAAAAGCATTTTAAGAGACCGGGTCTCACTGTATTGCCCAGGCTGGAGTGCAGTGGCTATTCACAGGTACAATCATAGAACCAATGTGCCTGGTTTCACTTTTTTTTTTTTTTTTTGAGACGGAGTTTCACTCATGTTACCCAGGCTGGAGTGCAATGGCGCAATCTCGGCTCACCGCAACCTCCACCTCCTGGGTTCAGGCAATTCTCCTGCCTCAGCCTCCTGAGTAGCTGGGATTATAGACACATGCCACCAGGCCCAGCTGATTTTTTGTATTTTTAGTAGAGACGGGGTTTCACCATGTTGACCAGGATGGTCTCGATCTCTTGACCTCGTGATCCACCCGCCTCGGCCTCCCAAAGTGCTGGGATTACAGGCTTGAGCCACCGCGCCCGGCCCTGGTTTCACATTGAAATTTAAATCTCCAGCCTTGCTCCAGGTGCAGTGGCTCATGTCTATAATCCAAGCACTTTGGGAAGCTGAGGCAGGAGGATCGCTTGAGCCCAGGAGTTTGAGACCAGCCTGGGCGACATGAGACCCTATCTCTAGAAAAAATTTTAAAAGTAATAATTAAAAAAAAACCAAAACCCTCCGGCCTCATAGGCTACTATTTTCTGAACCAGGTTCCTGTAATTCCTCAATATCCCATCCACATTCTTGCCTCTATGCCTTTGCTCAAGCTACATCTCTCTTCGCAGTGCCTTCTGCCTCCTTTCCACTGATCAGAACTTTATTCCTCCTTGAACACCTACCTCAAGTGTATTTTCTCTTCCAAAACCTTCCCTTATTCCCTCAGCCTGTGCTCCCATAATACCTTGATTTAATTTTGCTCTGTGTTACAGTAATTCACGTACGTGCCTTTCCAGCTAGAGCAGAAACTTTTCGAAGGCAGGGACTTTGTCATAATTATTTTGTGTTTTCAGCACCTAGTACATGACCAGGAATGTGGCATTTGATGTATATGTGTTTTAGGTGACCTGTTCCTCTCATTGTTTTTTTGACCTCATTGGTGTCCTCTCCAGTTTCATAACTGAGTTTCTCCAGCTGAGCAAACCTTCTGAAGCTCAATTTATCACTGAGGCTGAGATCAGAGGAAGAATAAGTAAACTACCCAAGGCACAGGTTCACCACCCTGACAGCACAATGAATCACTTAGAGACCTTTTAAAAGATGTAGTTGCTCCCAGCACTTTGGGAGGCCAAGGTGGGTGGATCATGAGATCAGGAGTTCGAGACCAGTCTGGCCAACATAGTGAAACCCCATCTCTACTAAAAATACAAAAAGTTAGCCAGACATGGTGGCATGTGTCTATAATTCCAGCTATTCAGGAAGCTGAGGCAGATGGATCACTTGAACCCGGGAGGTGGAGGTTGCAATAAGCCGAGATTATGCCACTGTACTCCAGTCTGGGCAACAGTGTGTGAGACTCTATCTCAAAAAAAAAAAAAATCGTATAGTTGCCTGGACCCCATCTTCAGAGACCTTGGCTTATTTGTCCTAGGGTAAAAAACCAAGTGTCAATATATTTTCTGTAAGTAATTCTAAAGTACAGTCAGTTTTGGGAACTACAAACCTGAAGGGTAGATAGGAAATTGTCACTGGGCCTCATATGTAAGTTAGAATAATTTCTAATTTGCTTTTCTCAAAAAGTAATGCTTTTCACAGACAAACATAGCTAAAAGAATGGAGGCCACACAGCCTGGATGAAGTTGACCTTTTTTCCAGAGAAATCTTTGCCATCAGAAGCTTGAGTCATGCTATAGGAGGAATCACACAATTGGCATGATACATACCTTTGAGTTCCTCCTTAGCATGTCTAGAGAATCCCAGTGCCCGTCATAGACACCTTTAACATGAAATTACAGGAAGCCATAAAGTGAACTGAAATCAAAACGCCAAGCACCAAATCATCAAATGAGTAATGAAAGCTTGGAAGTTCTCTGGTCCCTTGAGGGTCTCCACATGGATGTCCCCTGTGACTTGCAGTCAGTGGAATGGGAGGACAGGGCCAGATACCGTGAGGAGGACCCCATGTTGCACAACTCCAAGGCCATGTGCACAGTATGGGGCGTGTGAAGAGCGACCCCTGGAGTTGTGTAATGCTGCATCTTAGCACAGAGACTTTCCAGTCCTCAGACCCAAAAGATTTCTGGTGGTGGCTTCCACTTTGCTTCTGTTCTCCAGCCTTCTTCTGGTTTGGAGCTGTCACTCAGAACCAAGGTGAGGGAGGAAGAGTCTTTTCATCAAAACCTTCTGCTGGAGTCTTTTCCTGCCTGAGGATGTCTTCACCAGAAATTCCCCTAACTGGCAGCTCTTGTCAACACATTCTGGATCCACCGATGGACTCCAGCTAGACTTGGTTCTTAAATCAGTTGCTGTAGCAGAGTTGCAGAAAGGGTTTAAGTTCCTTTTCATCACCACTCCTCCTCTTCTCTTTCCCCATTTGTCAAAGTGTCCACAGAGAAGGAGTACATACTTTATTTTCAGATGAGGGTCATTTCTGGGTGTGTGTGTGTGTGTGTGTGTGTGTGTGTGAGAGAGAGAGAGAGAGAGAGAGAGAGAGAGAGAGAGAGAGAATTTAACAGTCTAAGGGCAAAGAAGTAAAATGAAGCAGTATTATCTATTTAAAAATGATGGCAGCAACTTCCAGAGAGTAGGAACCTTAGAAATGTTAGTTTCTATTGTTCTTGGTAGATGATAAAATGAATGCAGTGATGGTGATGAAATCTACTCAGTAGCTTTTACTTTTTATAGTTTTAGAGAGAGTGGAGGAAGCAGCAGGGGCCTCATGGTAAGGAGAGAATTCTTTTTTTTCCAAATGAAGTTGTGAAATGAAAAATGTAAGAATTTTTCATGATAAACTTTTTTTTTTATAAACTATAAAGGACTATGTAAAATGAATGGAGTTGTTTTGAAAAAGATCCATAAACTGATTAACACAAGGGTTTGAAGAAGAGAAAGAGACCACGACCTGTTGTGGAAATCAGGAGGAAATGGTATCTCCCATTTAATAAGGACGTGATCTTGTACAAGATGTGGTGTCTGCATTGTGGAGCTAGGACCATGATCCCTGCCCTGACTATAAAGCAAGACTGATTACGAGAATAGAATTGGATTTTTTGTGTCTGCACTTGTGAGCTGTAGAGCACAATACAAATGCAAAGTGATGTTATTGTAGCCATTATTGGTGATGAGGATATTATTGATTTTGAAGAAACTGGGCAGGATTTAACTGGTAGAGCTGGCAGGGGAAGGCCTTACAGGTAGAGAAAAGAGGACTGGAGAAGTTTCTGCCAATTTTCTTGGGCGATTGAGAGTCCCTGTATAAAAGAGTTGTTTCTGAGCATCTATTGACACCTACACTGTCACTGGACCTGTTACAATGCTAGTAATATTGAGTAAGAAGTGCTATCTGCCTTCAGAGAGTTCACCGTGACTTGGTTTTGAGGATGGCTTCAAATATCAGATTAAGAAATGTATAGTTATTGTATGGGCAGTAGGGAGCCACTGAAGGTTTTAGAGCAGAGGAATGACATGGTTTGGGCCCTCCTGACAAAATACAATACTTAATTCAGCTTTCAACCAGTTTACCACCAGAAAATATTTTTGGCTGGCAGATGATTAAGCTCCTTAAGCCCCAGGCTTCAAGAACCTAAATGTTGTACCCCTCTAAATAGCACTTTTTAAAAAACTTGTGAATAATGGAACTGATTGTTTCCTTCTTTACAATGACTGTTAGAAAGCCTAAGCCAAATTTAGCCAAGTACATAGGACTTCGAAGCATGATGTGAATCCCTGCTTCAGCCCTGGATAATTTTTCCCACATTCACTTTATTTTTAATCCTTCCCTTGCTTTTATAAAATGTTGTTAGCCGGGCGCGGTGGCTCAAGCCTGTAATCCCAGCACTTTGGGAGGCCGAGGCGGGTGGATCACGAGGTCAAGAGATCGAGACCATCCTGGTCAACATGGTGAAACCCCGTCTCTACTAAAAAGACAAAAAATCAGCTGGGCATGGTGGTGCGTGCCTGTAATCCCAGCTACTCAGGAGGCTGAGGCAGGAGAATTGCCTGAACCCAGGAGGCGGAGGTTGCGGTGAGCCGAGATCGTGCCATTGCACTCCAGCCTGGGTAAAAAGAGCGAAACTCCGTCTCAAAAAAAAAAAAAAAAAAAAAAACATGTTGTTGAATTATATGTAGTTTTGTAAACCAGGAAAAAGATTAATTATAAATAGAAAAATATTTCTTATTTTTTATTTCTTATTTAGTTAATTTTGGTGAAGATTATTTGAAATGTCCCCAGAGAAATTTGCATGGATGAGGTATATTGGAAAAGTAATGTTACAGATGTTACTTTCTGACATTACTGCTGATCTCCTAACTTTTAAAATTCTGTTAAAGTCACGTATAACATAACACTTAAATATTATGTGAACGTATCGGCAACAATATTTTTGCATTTAAAGTTTGAATTCTGTTTTCAAAAGAATTTAACAAAAGATATAAACTTAAAACTACCTAAATCTTTGTTTCCATGTATTTTAAAAATTCTAAGTTTAAATAAAGGAGCTATGATTTGTAGTCTATCAGAACATTAGAAGATAAAATCTGCTATCCTGATTTTAAAAATCATACATATCAAAATGCATTTGAAATGAAATGAAATCTGTTCTGTAACTAAAAGTTACTTATAATGTTTGGATTACATTGCTAGATCAGAAGAAAGGAAGGTATAGAAAAGTCTGTATGTATTTCTGTGTTAAATCTGCCTTATCATTTTAAACTTACATTTTTAATCATTTGAAAACAAGATAATCTTTAAGAATTTGGAAAGTATTAAGGACATTTTTCTCCATTAAAAAATTCCTCTTTAGAGACTGCTTTCAGGGCCAGTTTACAAGACCCACAACTAAATTGTTTTTTTTTTTTTATTTCAGTGTGTATGTATACCCTAATCTTTGCATTCCTCTTTCCCTCTACCCCGTCATTCAATTGACTAGCTGATCAAAGTTCATCTCTTTTTGTTTCTGATAGAACTGGCTGTTTCTGGAAAAGGTAAAAATCTATTCTTCAAAGGGCAATGACTTTCTACCTGTGGGAAAAAAAGTAAACTTCAGAAGAAAATTCTGAAAGAGGAATTTAGAGATGTTTCAAATAAAGGCAATATAGTTTCACTGGAACTGAAATGTTGCCTTCCAGTTCTACTACAGAAGCCAGAGTGGCACATGTGGCACCTGGTCAGGATGGACTCACTAAAGGATTTAACCCAGACTTCTGATGAACAAATATTGCTGCTATATTAACTGATTCACACAACAAAGTAATAAAATATCATCCTGTTGATTTTATTATTTAAATACAGGCTCAATATTAAATGTGACAAACCAAGAAATAAATATGTCTGAAAAGTAAACAGTAAATGGCCAAATGGTATGGCTGAGGCATTTGTAGTGAACTCATGTTGCTTCCTGGAGATCACTGCATTCTTTTCTGTGCTCAGTAATCTACCTAAACTATGTCAGAGATTTGTCTGAGACTTACTTTCCTGTCTTTTCTGGCTCAGATTATTTCTTTATTTAGAAAATCAGAACATTTATTTGTTTTTAGGGCTCAAGCACCTCTTCTCATCTCTACAATGTCTCCGAATGTCTCAGAGGATTCCTAACAGTATCTGTATTTCTTGCACATTATTGTATAATTTATCTGTGTCTAGAGATCCGAAGTCAGGCAAAGTAGTTAAGGTACTCTTTCTTCTTACTCATATATCTTGAGACACATTTCTCTGTCCTTGCGGTTTGTCTGACCCTTTTGAGTTCCTGTTATGCTTCCATTTGTACCAGAAGACAATGGAAATCAAGTGAAATTAAGTATAAAAGTCAGAACTAGAGAGCTTTTAGATCAAGTCCAGATAAAGAAATGAGAGAGATTTAATCTGCCTTCTTCCTTACTAAGACAAGTACATGGGGCTAGATCCAAGATAAAACTATGAAACAATTAAATCACTAATTCCCCTTGTTCTGTGTCTATGCTTATGTGCAGCAGACTTTTGATAGTAATTTGGATTTCTGTGTAGATATGCCTATAGATAAAAAATATATACTTATCAGAAGATCTGAGACCCTAGTTATAAGTTAATAGATGAGCTTCCTAGTTTATACATCAGAGCTTGTTAGTGGATGTTTGTCTGAGAGAAGGAGGGGATCGGAGAGAGGGAGAGCTCATTCACTGTCACTATGCTGCTAAATCAGGTTCCTAAGGGATAGCCCCTGGAACATGGAGATCACACCAGGGTACTATCCCTTCAAGGCCTCTTTAGGCACCTGGCAACCCTTCTCCGTGGTGTACTTTGACTCCATCTTGTTGCTAGTTGTCCACAAATGCCTGCTTCATGAGTCAGTCTACTTCTTGGTTCATAAGGCCAAGCATAAACACAGCCACTTCTCAAGAGGCTGTTACTGACCACAATAGGTTTTTTTCTTGTTTTTGTTTTGTTTTGTTGTTGTTTTGAGACAGAGTCTCGCTCTTTCGCCCAGATTGGAGTGCAGTGGCACGATCTTGGCTCACTGTAGCCTTCACCTCCTGGGTTCAGGCAATTCTCCTGCCTCAGCCTCCTGAGTACCTGGGATTACAGGCGCCCTCCACCATGTTGAGCTAATTTTTTTTCTTTTGTATTTTTAGTAGAGACAGAGTTTCACCATATTGATCTGGCTGGTTTTGAACTCTTGACCTCAAGTGATCTGACCCTGCTTGGCCTCCCAAAGTGCCAGAATTACAGGTGTGAGCCACGGTATCCCATTGGTCTTTTCTTCCTAGAGGCAAAATGCTGAATCCTTCCACCTGTTAACCCTGTAAATCTTGTGAAATACTCCTTGGAACAAAGACTGTTGTTTCTTCTTTAGATGTATGACATAAAAATCCATTTTATAGCCATGCAGTGAAATATACAGCTATGTGGAAAGCTTCAGGAATAAAGAAAAATTACGATAGACTTCATTCAATACTTTTTAGGAATTCTTCAAATAATGATAACTAATTGAAGAATTTGATACATGTTCCAAGGCTGAATCCTGGGCCTTTACAGCAACCAGAAAACAGACTGAAAATGCCTAAAAGCTCTAACACCCACTTTAAAAAATGCTTCAAAATTATACTTATTGAAAAATACTATTTGGAACTATATCATGATGAAGGAATCATCAGAAAATAAAGTAGCTTGGCCATTTTGAGTTACTCTACAACTAAAAACATCTGTTTAATGGACTTTGAAATGATTTTGTATTTGTGTTTAAAAAATATGCATTTCTATCCAGGTTGACAGCTTAAATACCTGGCGCTAGCCAAACAAAATCTGAAGTGACTAAGGCATTGCTTCTTAAATAAGAGCAAGTTGGAACTGCCGTCTCAAATCACTACCATGTCTTCTGGCAAGACAAGATTAGCACACACACTCACATCTGATGAGGGAGTCATCTCAAGCTTGCAAACAGCCAGTTTGGATTACGCAGCAAGGGCAGGGTGAAACCAGCAAAGGGTTCCCAGGCCTCTGTTCTTTGGCCAGCCTATATAGAATGGAGAATTTTTTAGAGGTGATGTGTTCAACACTTGGATACATTTAAGAAGACGGCTTGAGTCTAGTTTCTTTTGTCTCTAGGCCAGCTCAGAATAACCAGGCACATACCCTCACTGACCTCTAAAGGTAACACTGTTAAAGTGAGGGTCTTACTGGCTCTTGCTTGACATCTCTTTGTCTCTTTCTGCCACCCAACTTTGGTTCTGCTTCTGGCCCTTTGGGATTGGTGTTTGAACTTAGCCTCTGTTCTTTGGGTCCTGGATTTTCCTAACAGATTCCAGCTGGGTTTATCTTGCTTTTTATGTCTATGGCTGTCTATGAGCTAGGCTACCCTCATTCTTGCTCTTCTGAGGCTAACTTCCAGCATAGTCCACTTAGCTGGCTGCTGCTTCTCTGTGTCTGCAAGAGTATATATGAGTGTTTGGTGGAGAGGGGAATAGGATGTATGCTCAATTTGAATAATCACTCACTAAAATAAGAGAGAGAAAGAGAGAGAGAGAGAGAGAGAAATGGAGAATCTAACCATGGGGAGTAGGAAGTAATGCAATTGCTTCTCCATATTGACCATCCTTAGGTCTGAGGTAAATTCTTAATTAGGTATTTAGTTCTTTCCCAAGTATTTTTTCTCAGCCCTCAGATCCTGCTGCTACCTGGTGCTAAAATGTTCAAAGTAGTGATGACTAAATAGTTTGACAAACTCCAGAAAGTGTCACCTAGATTCAGAGACAGCACATACTAATTAGGAGGCTGAATATTTAACATAATAAATAAAAGATATAACATTTTAAAAATAACAATAGCTTAGCATAATAAAGTGTTATACCTATGAACTGATATATAAGATGTAATAATAGTAAATTACTGTGTAGTTCTGAGATATCACCATCTCTTAGAAGTATGGTCCATGTCAGGGTTGGGCGTGGTGGCTCATGCTTGTAATTCCAGCACTTTGGGAGGCCGAGATGGGCAGATCACCCGAGGTCAGGAGTTCGAGACCAGCCTGGCCAACATGGTGAAAACTGCCTCTACTTAAAAAAATGTAAAAAATTAGCTGGGCATGGTGTTGCATGCCTGTAGTCCCAGCTACTCAGGAGACTGAAGTAGGAGAATAACTTGAACCCAGGAGGCAGAGGTTGCAGTGAGCTGAGATCAAGCCACTGCACTCCAGCCTGGGCAACAGAGTGAGACTCTGTCTCAAAAAAAGAAAGAGAGAGAGAGAGAGAGAGAAAGAGAGAGAGAGAGAGAGAAGGAGGGAGGGAGGGAGGGAAGGAAGGAAGGAAGAAGGAAGGAAGGAAGGAAGGAAGAAAGGAAGGAAGGGCCATGTCTAATCCCCATTTGAGCTGTCACTTTCAAATATGACAGAATGCGTAGTGTTAATACACATTGACAACAAATAATTTCTCTCAGTTAATGGCCTCCCTAACTGAAAAAAGTTTTCTGCCAGCTTCTAAGTTAAGATTGGTTAATTTTGCCCAAGGTTTATTTATATTTCACATAAATTATTTTTTTTCTTTTGTGGCTTTATCGATCTGCCATTTCTCTCCATTCTTCATTCTACCAGCATTGCTCCTCCAAGCAGGGTCTGTTTCCATTGCTTTTGGTTTTTCCAAAATTGTTTTGTTTCTATTCTTTAACTCTCTGTTTTGTGAGATTTTAATATTCCTGGTGATTACATACTGTCCAGCCAACCTTTCCCAATGGAACTTTTACAGAAATGCCGCCCTGTTGGACTCCCAATACCTTACTCATTTGGCTTTTGAGTCCCAGCTGTCGAGGGACATAAGAAGAATTTCCCAAGGTTCAAGCAAGAGAGAAATTCAATAGGACCATTCATCTAAGACAGATTATATTTTTCAGAGACGATCAAAAGAATAATTCGCACTCCACATGCCTTTTTTTTTTTTTTAAACAATATGACTTCTGTTCTCTTTTCATAAAGAAGCGGAATCTAAATTCTCTTCCCTAGAATCTTGGTGGGCTTGTGACTTTGGAAGAAATTATGCTGTGTGACTTCACTTAGATGTGACTTAGGTAGGTTGATAAAAAGTGATAAAGTTTCACTGCTATCAAGCTGTGAGGAAGACCAAACTAGCTCATACAGAGATACTACATGGAGAGAACACTGTATTTTTTTCCAGCTGACAGCTTAACTGAAGTCCCTGCCACAGCCAGCATAAACTGCAAAGATACCTCCAGATGACTGCAACCCCAGCCATCAAGTCATTCCCAGTCTTCAAGCCTTCCCAGCTGAGGCCCAGACATCAGAGAAGGTAAACAAGCCACCTCTCCTGTGCTTTGTCCACATTCGTGATCTATAGAAACCATGAGGACAATAAGATTGTTGTTTTATGCCACTAAGTTTTAGAGTGGTTTCTTACATAGCAAGAACAATAGAAATGGTATTCTATTTAGTTCCTCACAAATTCTGAGCAAGTATCCCAAGATAGGTACAGAGCCCAACTTTCTTCTAGTTCATATATAAGTTTCTTGTCATCCTGAGGAATCTTCCTGAATCAGAGCTTAAGCAGCATTCATCTATTCTGATTTTGAGAATCTTATTTCTGGCATCCCAGAAGCCCCATTACTAATTTGGGACTTGACATCCTAGTATTTCTGTCTCATTCATTTCTGGCCCGTTTCTTACATTATCCATAGTTTCTCATTCCATCAGCTTCCCCTGGGATTCACATTTTCTTGGGATGAGTGGTGGTGGGAATTTCACTTCCTCTAAAGAGACTCCAACCTATGCATACCTCTGGTTTCGACAAGACAGTTATATCATTGATACCCAGTATCATCATTTTCTAAGTTATTTGGCCTTAACTTCAAGACAATAACAATATCTAAAATGTCTGAAGATATTACTATATGCCAAGCAGTGTGCTAAACTTTCTCTATACTCCTTTTGATCCTTAATCCTTTTAACAACCTTATAAAGTAACAACTATCCTCCTCCCTATTTTAAAATAAAGACAGTGAGGCAACATACCTTGTATATGGTAGAGGGGAATTTGGATGGCAGCAGTCTATCTCCAGAGCCTATGCTCTTTTTTTTTTTTTTTCAGGGGTGGGGTCTTGCAATATTGTCAAGGCTGGTCTTGAACTCCTGGCCTCAAGTGACTCCTCTCCCTCAGCCTCTCAAAGCACTGGGATTACAGACTTGAACCACCATGCCCAGCCAGAACTCATGCTCTTAACCACATGTCTCATGTCTAGGACATTAAACAGGAGCATGTATTGAGCCAAGCCTAGTCATTTAAAAGACTATTAAGTAAGGTGAAGATCTTACTTAAATGTCTCCGCTGCCTTTCTCTTCCTGACAACTTCCCATTTCTGCACATAAGGGCACACACATCTCCACAAGAAATAAGCAACTGCTTCTAGGTGAAGAACATCCAGTTTAATTTTGAACAGAGAAAATAAACATTTCTCCCAAAGAAGCAACAAAGTCTGCAGATGCATAATTCTGGTTGCTAAACCTAGCTAGGACAATTTATATTCTAGCACAGTCACTTAGCATTTAGGCTAAAATATCTGCTTTAGGTTGCATCACAGATCTTCCTAAGAACAATAGGTAAAAGCTTGTTTTATATCTGTATGACTTAAAGGGCCAGAGTTTTATCCCCATGAAATAAAGGATAATCTGCCTCAAAGTGCCTTTTTGTAGGACAGAAACTGCTTACCATTCTTTAACAACAGTATTTTGCAATGTTTTAGTCACCAATGTAACTGAGCTTAGCAGACTTCCTGGGAGCAGCCATAGCTCTTGCTCCAGGCCTGCTATTGAGACTGCATTCAACACTTTGACATGTCTCCAGTATAAGTCCACCTCTTCCATGCATGGATGAGAAATGGATATTTTATTGAAGTTTCCATGTAGATAGTAGAAGAGGTTTTGTATTACAAAGTCATATTTTAAAACTTAATAAAATTCCATTTAAATATGCTCTTTCCCCAATTTTCCATTATGGATAGCAGCTTTCTTATCTCTTCAAAAATTTTCCCTGTTCTTCCATAATCATTCTCCAGATTCACATTTTTCTTCAGCCTCTCATCCCAAGTCATCTTCATCACTTCGCCCCCATTCATAGTTCTCTCTCCAGTTTGCATTCTCAGACCCATCTCGGCACTTAGAAAAGGAGTCCCCTCTTTTTAGAAGAGGGAAGAATGGGAGCTTCTAAACCTCAGCTTTTATATTGGTCTTAAAATCTTCTTTTAAAATTACAAACTAAATTAAACATGTGAAAAATAAATACAATATATATGAATGAATAAAAAATAATAATGCACAAAACCAGTGTACTGTATTATGCTAGATCAACTTGGTTAAGCTGGGAACAATGTTTCTCAGTATTCATTAACCCTGTGACTCAGGATTAGGGTTGGCCCAAAAGAGAAACCTGCATAAATAGGAATATGGAAGTAGGCAGCAGCCATTATTCTCTGAAGGTCATCATAGTAAAATGTGATGGATGGACACAGAGTTTCCAAATGGGCTCCTACTCGTCCTGCTTTCCTCTACTTTGTTAATACATCTTGTTCTTGACTGCTTACCCTGCTGCAATTACAAATATGGTTTTGTAGCTGAAGCAAAACAGCATATCCTCTGGTAGCTACCAATGTAGCAGATGCTTTTTTCTCAATGCCCATTAGTAAAGACCACTAGAAGCAGTTGTCTGACCCAGCAGATCCAATAGTTCTTGGGGCATCTTGACAGAGATGCATTAAAAAGCACATGGCAAGCCTTTGTAGTTCAGACTTTTTGGAATTTTGGAGCAAAATTATGTCACCCTCTCCCACTTGCTATCCTCCTTTTGAGAAACAGCTTCTGACTTGCTACTGGGCCCTAATAGAGACTGAATACTTCACCATGAACCAAGAAGTTAGCATACAATCTGAGCTGCCCACTGCAAAGCAGGTGATGTCTGACTCAACAAGCTATAATGTTGAGTGTGCATAGCAGCACTTCATCATTAAGTGGGAGTGAAATGCACGAGATCAGGCTCACCCAAGTCCTGAAGATACAAACAAGTCAATTACATCAACAAATGGCTCAGATTCCTATGAATTCTACTTCTGCTACCTTGCATCTCCTTTTTCAATCTGCACGTATGGCTTCATGGGATATTCTCTATGAACAGTTTGATTAAAGAAGAAAAAATAGTGCCTGGTTTACAAATATTTCTACCAAATTTGCCGGAAGAAGTTGCATTGAATGCCCTATTTAGGTGTGGCCATGAAGGACAGTGTTGAAAGGAAACATTTCCAATGGGTAGTGCACTTATTTGGTTAATTTGCCTGGAAGGAGAGATGGCTAAATGTGTAGATCTATTAATTCATGAGAAGTGACTAATGGTTTGGTTAATTGGTTATGAACTTAGTTGGAAGAAAGATGATTATACAAATGGAGGCAATGAGGTCTGGAAAAGAGATATGGGGATAGACCTCTCTAAATGACTACAAAATATGACAATGTTTGTATCTGAGGTGAAAGCTCACCAAAGTGCAGCCTTACAATAGAAGGATCTTACCAATAAGATAGGCAAGATGACCTGTTTTGTGGATGTTGGTCATCTTTCCCCAGTCATTCTTGTCCTTGCCCAATGCTCTCATAAATAAAAAGGCTGTGGCTACAGGGACAGAGGTTATCCAGCAACATAGATTTTCTCTCACCAAAGCCAGTCTGGTTACCTCCATGGCTGTGTCTCCAACTGTGATCAGCAAAGACCAACACCAACTGGAGATACAGCACCATGTTTCAGGTCACTTAGTTTAGGCTGATTATATTGGAACATTTCTATTTGGAAGAGGAAATGCATTGTGCTTATATTGAATCCTTTATTTGTCATCACAGTATCTCATACAGCATTGTTTCTGCACTCATTTTATGGAGAATGAGCCCAGTACCAGTTTTTATCTAACCTGGAAGAATAGTCTTCTCCCTACCTAGAAGAAGCTGACCTGATAGATTTTTTTTTTTTTAGAGATGGGGTCTCCCTTTGTTGCCCAGGTTGGCAGGTTGGTCTCAAATCTGGCCTCAAGCAATCCTCCCACCTCAGCCTTACCTGGAATTAGACAGGTGTACTCCACTACCAGCTCTGATAGATTTTTGCAATGCCTCTAAAAGACTCAATTGAGTGCCAGATGAGTGACAAAACTCATTCATTGCATCAATTTATCTAGAGGCATGGTTTTATAATGTTTTTATTTGGAAATTAAATATGGTTAAAGACATGTATGTGGATACCAAATTGACAAGTGGTTGATTGTGCAGGATTGTGTTATGTCAACATGGATAAACTGAGAACTAAATTTCCTAGAATCTCATTTTTTTGTATGATTGCCCAAGAGAGGAACTTGTGTTAGTTTTGAAAGGCAAAGTGAAGCTGTTGTCATTACTGTCTTAAGGTTGTTGTAGTCAGATGTGGTGATGGACAGATTCAGAGGTGCCCAGTGGGCCCATCTTGCTGTTTCTCTCCCATTTGCATTTAAACATGTCTTTTCCATCTTTAAAAAATCTCTTCTTTAAACTCATGTCTCCTCCCATATTACCTTCTTTTCTTTCACGCTTGCTGTGTTCATTTTCATTTTTCTGCTCTATCCTCTGCTATGGGTCTCTGCCATGTCCTTCCCCCTAAAATTGTTCTCACCATTCTTCCCCCATACTCATTATTTCTGGATGTCTATTACTATCATATGCTGATGGCTCTCCAGAATATGTCTACTGGCAGGGTGCAGTGTCTCACACACGTTTATCTCAGCACTTTGGGAGACCAAGGCAGGCGGATGACTTGAACTCAGGAGTTTGAGACCAGCCTGGGCCACACGACGAAACCTCATCTTTATAAAAAATGTAAAAATTGGGCCGGACACAGTGGCTCACCCCTGTAATATCAGCACTTTGGGAGGCTGAGGTGGGGGGGATTACAAGGTCAAGGGATCAAGACCGTCCTGGCCAATATGGTGAAACCCCATCACTACTAAAAATATAAAAATTAGCTAGGCGAGGTGGTGGGTGCCTGTAGTCCTAGCTACTTGGGAAGCTGAGGCAGGAGAGTCACTTGAACCCGGGAGGCAGAGGTTGCAGTGAACCAAGATCATGACACTGCACTCCAGCCTGGAGACAGAATGGATTCCATCTAAAAAAAAAAAAAAATTTAGGCAGGTTGTTACATGTGCCTATGGTCCCAGCTACTCAGGACGCTGAAGCAAGAGGATAGCTTGAGCCCAGGAGGTTGAGACTGCAGTGAGCTGTGATTGCACCACTGTACTCCAGTCTGGGCAACAGAGTGAGAGCCTGTCTTAAAAAGAGAGAGAGAGGCAGAGAGAGAGAGAGAGCAAGAGAGAGAGAAAGAAAATTCATCTACCCAGATATCTCCTCTGAGTTTCATACTTTCATATCTAATGACCTCCACCTCTGCCTGGATGGCAGACAAGTGCTTAAACTCAGAATGTTCATAACCAAACTCATCATATTTCCCATTAAAACTGTACCTTCTTCATAATCTCAGTGAATAGCGCCATCATCCACTCAGGTTTCCAAACCAGAAATCAGGTTTGAAAACTCCTGCATGTCTTCCTCCCACTGTCACTTTCCTATTTTAGATTTCCTTTATCTCTTGCCTGGAAGAATGTAGTAGTCGTTCTTCCTGAAGTTGTGCAGATCCAATTGTATAATACAATTGGAAGTTACCATACATATATTATGGTTCATCTTCAGTATAGACCCATATTATTATATGGATTATTGCCTACTTTGAGAATGTGGGCAATAAATCCATTTTATGGGAGCAGTTGAAACAAATAATGCGCTAACATGAACAAAAGGAAAACACATTTGCACAACAGTGGACATTTTCCGTGTGTTAGACCTGGTGGTGATGCTGTCCACTTCACAAATATTTATTAATTTCCCGCCATGCACTAGGAGCTATGCCTGCAGGAGAAGCTTCCAAGGCATTGATTCACTGTGTACTCTTTTCTGGGCCCAGCATTATGTGACATGCAGAGGATACAAAGTTGAAAAATTCATGGTCTCCATTCCTAAGGGACACTCAACTTTCTTCGGTCACTACCCAAGTTGAATGATGTCCCAGATGGTCCCACCTAATGCTGAGCTCCTTTTATAGACAGTGTTGTAGTGAAGTTCCTTTTATGGCCTTTTATTTTTAGAGAGTAAATTAAGTGCAGAGGGGAAAATATTCATTTCAAAGTCAATCTACAGGCACGTGGAGACTGTTGTCTAGATGCAAGAATTCTTTTCCAGGGACACACAGGAACCACCTCCCTAAGACCTGATTTAAATTGTGAGCAATTTCAGTAATGAATTCAGCCTTGGGCTCAGCCCATTCCCAGAACCTCGGGTTGAATTATGAGAAGAAAACCTATTTATTCTGGGACATCACCACTTTGGGATAAATTCCTGGAAGCCATCAAAAAAGCAAAGGGAAGATCTTTCTCAGAGTCTTTTCTCTGAATTTCTGAGAAAGAAGCATTTCATGTTTGGCCTGTCAAGTTGCTTTTAGTTTCAGCCCATGGATTTGCCCCTTATTTAATTATCTCTGAACTTACGTCTCCCTGTCCATCCAAAGACCTAGGTCACCTGTGGGAGACTAAGTCAACCTTTCTTGGGATTTCCTCAGATACCATCTTCCCCTGAACACATTCTTCATATTATTATAAAAATAATAATATGTATACAGTACTTTAAATTTTACTAAACTCTTTTCAGGTATTTTAGTTCACTTTAATAGCAACCAAGAGAGGTGCAGCTATGAGGAATCTGAGCCTCAGAGAAAAGTACCCTGTTCATTTATCACGCTACTGAGAATAAGGGAAAAAAAAAAAGTAACATGATCACACAGCTATTGCATGACAGACCTCGGTAAGAACCCAGATATTCTAACTCCTATCCTCTTTCCAGCTTGTCTCCCTGTATCTGTCCAGGGGCCAAAGTAATTTCTATATCTGATATACATCAAAATTATTATGAAAACTGAATAAACTATGTTGATATTGGGAATCAAGGAATAGTGACGTCTGTCCTGGAACTAGCTAGGTTGTGGGGATCCACTGTGGCTCCCTATAAGCCACGGTCCCAAGGGGACCTACAAAGAGCAAGGAAAGGCAAGCAAAGCTCTCCTGAGGCAGTGGTTCAAAACCTTGGCCACACATTGAAAACACCCCAGGAGCTTTAAAAAAAAATTGAAGCCTTGGTTTCAGCTCCAGAGATTCTGATTTAGTTCAAAAGTCTTGGGGGCAGCCTTTCCATTTAGATATTTTAAAATAGCCCTGGGTGATACTGTAACAAGATTTGCTAACATTGCCTGAGGGCACCCACAGTTTCTTTGTAGGGGTTGTGGACTCATTCTTTCTCTTTTGTAAATGCTTATTACACTAGTCATATTTAGTCATTGAATAAAATCTAGAAAATACTGATTAATTTTTGGAGAGTAATCATAATTATGCCACAGAGAAATACATTTTGTTAACAATTGGCTGTATATCCTTCCAGGATTTGTCTACATGCATACACACAAATAACCCTTTGCTTTCTCTTTAATCAAAAATGATATACATACTGCTGTATAATATGCCTTTCATCTTTGACTTTTTTTTCCATATCAACACATTCAAATCAAGGCTATTTTCAAAGACTTTATTGTATTCCACTGTGTGGCTGTACTTCATTGAACCTCTAATAACAAAGAGGAGTCTTCTTTTTTATCCCCATATCTGTTTCCCATCCAAGGAGATGCTTGAAACCCTAGAATCTAGTAGGGAGGATCAGATTTTGTCAATCCTCTTGGCTTCTACATCACTTCCAATTTATCTGGAAGATTTACAATTAATCAAACAATATACTAATGTGGGAAAAAATTGTATTTTGGAGGAAAGTTTGGAAACTACAATTCATACACAAGCCGTAATAGTCTTAGAGAATGAAAGAAACTGAGAGTTCTACAACTCTCAAAATTCCAATTGGTCTTCACTTGTTTGAGGTCCTTTCTCAAAATTGTTTAAGCCTAGTCATTACCTGGGTAAGTTCATTAAGGGAGTCTATGACATAATGCTAAAAGTAATAACAACAACTAGTATTTGCATAGCACTTTAAGGCGCATAATTCTAACATAAAAATAATATGAACTAACTACCATTCATTAAGTATCTAGAGAATCAATGTGCCAGGCACTAAACTAGGCACTTAACACAGTTTTCTATTTGATATCTGTCATAAAGTCTATATACAATGGTATTATTATTTCAGTTTTACAGATAAGACAGCTGAGGCTCAGAGAATTGCCTGAGCTCACCTATTAAAACTAGGCTGTAAATGTGGATTGTGTCATGGTTTTACTCAGCATTATATCTCAGAGTCTGGTTCAATGCTTTGCACTTTGCCTAGGATAAGGTAGGGACTCAATACATAATTGATGGATGAAGGAATAATTAAATCACTAACTGTTTCTTTAATTCATATTGCCTCTGGGTGATGCAGAGATGCTCTACCCAGAGGAGACTTACTTCCTGGGCCTTCGTCTTCTAGCAATAATTCACATAGTAATGATTTGGCTCTGTGTCCCCACACAAATCTCATCTTGAATTGTAATCCCCACATGTTAGGGGAGGGGTCTGGTGGGAGGTGATTGCATTGTGGGGTGAACTTCCTGCTTCCTGTTCTCATGGCAGTGAGTGAATTCTCATGAGATCTGGTGGTTTGAAAGTGTGTGGCACTTCCCCCTTCTCTCTCTCTCTCTCCTGCTCCATCATAGTAAAGATGTGCTTGCTTCCCCTTTGCATTCTGCCATGATTGTAAGTTTCCTGAGGCTTAACCATGCTTCCTGTGAAGCCTGCAGAACTGTGAGTCAATTAAACCTCCTTTCTTCATAAATTATCCAGTCTCAGATAATTCTTTATAACAGTATAAAAACAGACAGATACAGTGGTTTATGGAAATGTCCCTTCATTCTTTTCACTCTCTAGAGTAATGGTTTTCCAAATGTGATCCCTATCCCAACAAATTCATGGACCTTACTTCAGACCACCAAATCAGAATCTCTGGTCATGAATATCAACAAACTTTTAATAAGCTTTTCAGATGATTCCAATGAACATTAAAGATGACAGTTAAAGTTTGAGGACTTAATAGATGAATGACCTTTCTGTCCTGAGACTCATAGTGGTAATTTAGCCTGGATGATTGGATGGAGGAGCCATTTACAGAGATTGGGGAAACAAACGGAGGAGCAAGTTTGGAAGGAGGTCATGAATTTGGATCTGGTGTGTTTAATTTGAAGTACCTTTGGAATATTCACGTGAAGGTATCTGGAGGTATCTGGAGCCTCTAGGTCTGGAACTCAGAGGACAGGACTGAATTGGAGATACAGATTTGGGAGTGGTAACTGAAGCCATGAATAAGACTGCTCAGGAGAGTGGGAAGCATTAGTTTACCCTAAGTCATAGCATTATTTTAAGATAGTGGGGAAGAGGTGCTGAGAGAATGAAGAATCTGAGGACAGTCATTCTTCCTTGTGAGTGACTTGCATTGGAATGTTTGTCTCATCTCCTCTGGATTACAAGCTCCTTAAAGGCAGGGACTGTGTAAACTTTAATAAGTCCCTCAAACAAAAGTACATTGTTGCCCAGCCTGTGAATAATCAGTGAATTCCTTCCTGGATTCTGCTTTGCAGAAATCCAATGTGATCAGAGCCGCCAGCAAGATGTTTTCCCAAAAATCACTGCTATCATTTCCCAATGGACAGTATGGCAGATTAAAAATAAGTGAATAAATAAAGGGCATCATGTATAATCCACTGATATCTATGCTAATCACATTAATCAGAGTGAATTAATTACACCTGAAAACAGATGCAAAGTTAAATTCCTCAGAAAATCAATTCATTAAACTCATATTGGAATGCACAGTCAACAACCCCCATGTTTAGAAACTATCAGCATGATTTGTGGCAACTTCTGATTTACTAACGAAACTGCTTAAAACATTTTTAAAGGCAATTACAATTACTGTCTGGCATTTGATGGAAAGAAATCTTGTCAGCATTGTCCCTTGTGTGTCAACTGTCACAATTTTCTAAAAATTTTGAGGCGAAAAATAGGCAGGCTCTACTATTTGCTAGCCTCGATTAGGGTTAATTCAATGTGTGTCTGCAAATAATAGTGTTTAATGTAATCTCTCTAATTACAGATAAAACACATTTTCAGTCATGCTCATCACTGACAGTATTTTGGGATAAGTTAAACTGACAGCTGCTTTCTGAAGGAAAGGAAAAAACAAACCTTCCTTGGGGTTGTCTTGATTTTTTTTCTCTCTCTCTCCATCTCTCTCCCTCTTTCTTTTACATTAAAGATGAGAAAAAGATGAAACTTGACACTTTGGCTGTGGATACCAATTTTGGAAGTCATGACATAGACTGTCTCCTGGGAATTTAACATATTTTCCAGCTCCTACTCCCGTCAATGAATATCTAACTTGAATTCACTCAACAAGCATATTCTAAGGGTTTCCAGTGAACCAGGTATTGCACTAGGCAGTAAGGAAATCAAGAAGGAATTCTACCAAACCTGTCCTCCACAATTGGCCCCTTGAGTCAAGTCAAGCTTCCTACTATACTAGATTTTACAGTCATAGAGCCCTTATATTCTCAGCTCTTCCAGAGTGAAATTATTCAAATCACAATATTTTCTGAATGGCCAATGCATGTTCCTCCTCAACCACATCTGACTGGATCAGGGACTACTCAAGGACACCTAATCCTCAGATTGTCCCGGCTTCTGTAACATGGTCTCCCATGACAAGTTGAGCCATACCAGTCAGATTTTCTTTCTCAGGAATAGAAATTGGAAAATACTAGATGAGGTGGTTAGGGGCAAAGGTGAAATTAGAAGGCTGTAAGAGAAAACCACAAGATAGGAAGAATTAAGACCTTGAGAGGGCAGGCATCATTAGGTCTGTGAGACTGTGAAGAAGCTGAAACACAGGGCCTAGGTTGAATGAATGAAAGAATGAATAAATAAATAATTGTGACCTAAGATGTCTTTGGTTTTTTTAGTATCCTCAAAACATGAGTGATTCACAGAGACACTATCCTTGATACTCCTGACTTTTTTCACCTGTGCTGTAGATGAACCATGTTTCTTGCATCCTGTCTGTCTTAGTTGGGATATAATTCAGCTTTGAGTAATGGAAAAACTCAAAATAACAGTGGTTTAACAAGGAGTTTATTTTTCTCATGAAAAGTCCGCTTATACGCAATCCAGCTCAGGTATGGCTGCTCCATAAAATCCTCAGGGCTGATTCCTTCCAACTTCCTTTGCTACAGTTCTTAGGAGATACCCTTATCTCCATAGTCTAAAGTCACATCCACATTTTAGATGAAAGGATGGAGAGAGGGATGAAGAAGAAGGGGTAGGAGTCACGAGCCATCGCTTAAGATAGGTTTCTAGAACCTGGGAAAGTCTTACTCATGATGTTTGGGTGGAAATTTTGGAAAAGATCTAAATTCTACTTCCAGAGTAGCACCAGAAGCAGAGATGACACTAGCAGTACAGCAAAAAATAAAAATAAAAAAAAATCAATTAACAGAGCTAATGTCAAGGAGAAGTGGGAGCCTGAAGCCAGAGCTAACAATAAAAATTGGGAGAATTTACAGATACCTTGAGGAGGACTTTCAGCTTCCCTGTTTGTGAAATAAAGTGTTGAAAACAATCCCTTCTGGATCTTAAGGAAAAGAGGCCCCAGCAACCTATGGGTTACAATACAAATCAGACATATTCCAAGACCAACCCTACATCTAAACCATTCCTAAAATATCACCCATCATGATACCACCCTTGACTCTCACTAAGTTGAAATTTTCACACATAGAGCCACTCGCCGGAGCCAGATAGTAGCTACTGTCCAATACCTTCTGGAAGAGACAGAGCCATGTAAAACATAGTGCCCAAATTTCTAGCCTTCAAGATGGTAGAATTTACACCATCTCAGAAGTAGGGGAGCTGGAAAAGAAAGGAAAGGAAAGCTAGTTCTGAAAAGTAAGGGGGCTGTTTTGAGTATATGGACTTTGTTCTGTAAAAAGTGAGGCATAAAGCAAAGTAAGATGCTGTTTTATAACCATAATAAAAAAAAATTCTGGGCCGGGCATAGTACCTGATGCCCGTGATCCCAGCACTTTGGGAAGCCACGATGGGCGGATTACCTGAGGTTGGGAGTTCAAGACCAGTCTGACCAGCATGGAGAAACCTCGTCTCTACTAAAAATAAAAAAATTAGCTGGGCATGGTGGTGCATGCCTGAAACCCTAGCTACTTGGGAGGCTGAGGCAGGAGAATCTCTTGAACCCAGTAGGCAGAGGTTGCCATGACCCTAGATCGTGCCATTGCACTCCAGCCTGGGCAACAAGACCGAAACTCCATCTCAAAAAAAAAAAAAAATTCTGATGAATCAAAGTGTTGGGGAAGATGTAGAACAGTAGAAACTCTTGTTGGTAAGAGTGTAAATTGGGGCAATGCTTTTGAAGAAAATTAACCTATCTAGTAAAGGAAACAACATGTATGTCACATATCCTACAACCTCTACTTCATGGTTGGCCTACAGCTGTGAGTCTTAAACTTTGGTATGCATCATAATTACCTGGAGGGCTTCTAAAACACAGATTGCTGGGCCCTCCTTCAGAGTTTCTGAATCAGTAGGTCTGGGTGGGGCCTGAGAATCTGCATTAGTAAGGTCCCAGGTGATGCTGATGCTGCTGATCTTAGAACTACACTTTGAAAACTCCCAGCCTAGAGAAATTCTTTCCCGTGTTTATTAGGAGATATGTACAGAAATTTCATAACATCATAGCTAGTAATAGTAAGAACCTGAAAACAAATATCCGTTGACAGGAAAATGAATAGAGAAATTATAGTGTATTAACAGATGTACTACAGAGCAGAGAAAATTAATGAATTAAAGCTATACAACATCATAGATAAAACAAGTTGCAGAAGAATATATGCTTTATGATACTAAATATAAAACTCAAAGATGGCTGGATATGATGGCTCACACTTGTAATCCCAGCACTTTGGGAGGCTCAGGCAGGCGGATCACAAGGTCAGGAGTTCAAGACCAGCCTGGCCAACATAGTGAAACCTCGTCAATACGAAAAATGCAAAGCTGGACATGGTGGTGTGTGCCTGTAGTCCCAGCTACTCGGGAGGCTGAGGCAGGAGAATCTCTTGAACCTGGGAGGTGGAGGTTGCAGTGACCCGAGAGCGTGCCAGCTGCACTCCAGCTTTGACAACAGAGTGAGACTTTGTCTCAAAAAAAAAAAAACCAAACTCAAAGACATATAAATTTAAACAAGAAATTGTTTAGGAATATATACATATATAATGATAAACCAAAATTCAGAATGGTGTAGGGAAGAGGGAACGGACACTGGGGAGGCATAGATTCCGATAGTTCTTGAGTTGGGTGGTAAGCTCAAATATATTTGTTCTGTTATTCTTTCACATGTATAAAATATTTAACAATTATTTTGTGCTTTTTTTGTTCCATTATTCTTTCACATATATAAAATATTTAACAATTATTTTGTGCTTTAAAATCAGTTTCATCAAGTTTGGTGGCTTACGCCTGTAATCTCAACACTTTTGGAGGCCAAGGCAGGTAAATTACTTGAGCCCAGGAGTTTGAGACCAACCTGGGCAACATGGTGAAACCCCTTCTCTAAAAAAAATTACAAAAATGAGGTGAGGGTTGTTGCTTGTGCCTGTAGTCCCAGCTACTTGAGAGGCTGAGGCATGACGATTACTTGAGCTCAGAAGGTCAAGGCTGCAGTGAGCCATGATCGCACCATTGCTCTTCAGCCTGGGTGACAGAGTAAGAACCTGTCTCAAAAATATAAAATAAAATCAATTTCACTTTTGTATGTATGAAGTATTTCACTTTTTTCTTTTTAATCAGTTATATATTTCTAACTTCACATTATTTTAGTTTCCCATAGAATCTTGACAATATGAAAAGCAAAAATAAAAATATAAAAATGGGCCTGGTGCGGTGGCTCATGCCTGTAATCCCAGCACTTTGGGAGGCCGAGGCAAGTGGATCATGAGGTCAGGAGTTCGAGACCAGCCTGGCCAATGTGGTGAACCCCCATCTCTACTAAAAATACAAAAATTAGTGGGCGTGGTTGTGTGTGCCTGTAATCCCAGCTACTTGGGAAGCTGAGGCAGGAGAATTGCTTGAACCTGGGAGGCGGAAGATATAGTAAGCTGAGATTGTGCCACTGTACTCCAGCCTGGGTGACACAGCAAGACTCTGGCAAAAACAAAAAACAAAACAAAAAGTCATATATATATACATGTATCCTTTTTTTTTGTAATAAGGAAAAATCCCCTGAATATTTATATATGGACGAGGAAGGAGGTAAGCAGCTATGTTAGGAGTGTGTGTGTGTGTGTGTGTGTGTGTGTGTGTGTATGTATGTGTGTTTATACTTAAAATATCTTTATGTAGTTCTGAGCAATTGATTAAAAACTGGCAGCACAAAATAAGCAAGGGATGAAAGGGCTGGGGGAAGAAACTATGGTTTTAGGAACAAAAGGTAGAAAGTGTTTTTGTGGATATGTAAATTCAAAGCGCAAGATAGAGGCTAGGCTACCAGGAAGGGAATGGCTGTGAGATATACAAGGATTGGCTGCTTCTCTGCATTTGTTCCATCATCTTTTCTCAGAGATAAAGAAGGCAGATCTGGGGGGTGATGGCTTTGTGGGTTTTATGTAAGTAACCAGAAGGGGACAGAAAGGTGGTTGTAGAGTCCGAAGGAGAACAACTTGGAAGAGGTGTACTACAGAGCTTGAGTGGAAGTTTTAAATCATTTGGAAATTGGGAGGTTGGCCAGAATCAGAAAAGAGTTATGAGGGGTTGAATGACTGAAGCCCACTCTGAGGATAGGGAATGATTGTGTTTGGAGATGAAAGCACTAGAAAGGGATTTCAAAAATGGAGCAGGGCCTTGTTATTAAAAGCCTCAGTGGGACTGAGGCTGGTAATGGGCGAGCTTTGAGAACTCTGGAGATAATGGTGGGGACCTGCTGAGTCAAGAAGTCTGAAGAATTCACAAGACAGGTGACATGCTTGACAGGCAGGAATGATGAAGCTGAGTCAGAATATTGGATAGTAGCTGTGTTGCTCTGGTAGAGTTTTTACTGTTGCTGATGAGCAAGGAACTGAGATTAGATGACCCCTGTGTTCTGGGAAGGAATGGGGGTCTAATCACAGCTGCATGAACGCAGCCAGGGACAGTAGAGCCATATTGACTTGTGTTCAAATCCACTTACTAGCTGTGAGGTCCTGTTGCTATGTACTTAACCTCTCCTGGCTTCTTTCCCCATTTTCAGACAGAGGATATCACCTCCTTCCTAGGAGTAGTAACCATTAAATGAGAGCATGAATGAAAGGGTTTACCAGAATATCTGGCACCCACCATAGATTTTTAATAAATGTTAGTGAGACAAAGCAGGGACCCTTCTTAGGGACCCTTCTTAGGTGGAAATAAAAGAAAAATCTTGAGTCTCTTCGAGGGAAATTCCAGGCACCCAGATATCCCTGAGAAATAAATAAGCAGGGAATAGCATAAACAGTAATCTCAAGCAAGTTAGAGTCACAAAGTGTTTTAGTTTCCTCTAGAAGCTTAAAGATAACATCTTAACATATGTTCATGAGTTGTTTATTAGAAACTAAGACTCCCACTGATGAAAAATGCTGACCATTGTCAGAGACACCTTAGATAAAGGGGACCTGAAGATTGAATGCTGACCACCATTCTTTGTTCTAAATTTCTTCCTGAGGGACCTGGTTAAGAGTCACACCTACAGGACAAACGTTAACCTTCCTTTCTGCTGACCCCAAGTTTTTAGACAAAACTTTGTTTCTTTAACCAATTGCAAATCAAAGAATTTCTGAGTCCACCTAATGACCTGAAAGCCACCACTTCAAGATAGCTCACCTTTTCAGGCCAAACAATGTATAACCTCCATGTTTGACTTACAATTTTGCCTGTAACTTCTGCCTTCCTGAAATATACCCTGCCTTTAAAAACCTTTGCTTGTAAGCCATCAGGGAATTTGGGTCTTAAGCGTTAATTGCCCGATCCCCTTGCTTGGCACCCTGCAATAAATGCCTCTACTTCTATCGCTGCAAATCCCGGTGTCAGTGTTTGGCTTTTTCTGTGCACTGAGTGAGCAGATCCGAGTTTGGTTTAGTAACATTAGGTTTCTCTTCTCTTCCCCTCAAATCAAGTACCCTTAGAGGCCCAGCATAGGGGATGGCCAGCATCACAGCAGGTAATCAGAGAAGGGGCTGATGATCCCTCAGCTCACTGATGGAGCCACGAAATGAGTCAGACAGAGATGGAAAAACTAAACAGGAAGGACAGTGCACTTGCAACAAAAGCCAAACAAAACAAGCATTGCCTATGTCAGTGTCACAATTCAACTCAGAGACAACCCTGAGGAAGACTTTTCTGAAGCATTTCATGAAGAATTTTGTTCATAGTGAGGGATGGTAAATAATAGAAGGTACGAAACCTTCTTTGAAACTATGGGATTTTCAACTGGTTGGGCAAAGGATGGGCCTTCTTAAAAAAGTGCGTCCAGACAAGATGATGAACCACTTAAGCCTCTTAGATTTTAGTCCTTTCAGTTTTCAGACTAGCCCTGGAACAAAGGTTTATAAACAGCCTTGTTCATGGAGCAAACTCAGATGCCTCCTGAGATCAAGAAATGGGGAGGCTCTGAAATCATGCCTAAGACAAAAAAAAAAAAACCCACATAAAATCAAGATTGTTCTTGAAAAGCACTTAAATCACATTTAAGCTTAAAGATCAACAATTAGTCAAAATAATGGAAAGCAGAGTTTGAAGAGATATTTGCACACCCATGTTCATAGTAATATTATTCATAATAGTCAAGAGGTGGAAGCAACCCAAATGGCCAATGACAGATGAATGGATAAACAAAATGTAGTATATTTAGCCTTAAAAAGGAAGGAAATTCTGGTACGTGATACAACACGGATGGACCTGAGGATATTATGCTAAGTGAAATAAGCCAGTTACAAATATACAAATTCTGTATGGTTTTACTTACATGAGTAGTCAAATTTATGGAGACAGAAGGTGGTTGCCAGGGGCTGCAGCAGGGGGAATGGGGAGTTAACAGGTACAGACTTTCAGTTTTACAAGATAAAAAAGAGTTCTGGAAATTGCTTGCTTAACAATGTAGATGTACTTAACACTCCTGAACTGTACACTTAAAAACAGGATGGTAGATCTTATGTGTATTTTACTACAATTAAAGTCAGAAATTAGTTGCTTGTGTTTATCTTTGCATTTAACCTATAGAAATCCAACTATAGGCAACTGCCTTTTATTTAGTCCTGTCCTTCCTGGCCCACTCACCATTCAAACCATACCTTTGTCCTTATTGTCCCTCGAGGAGGAGCTTATGCCTCTCCTCTTGTTTTTTATTGTAACCAAGCATTTATGTTTGTTGTTTCTTATTGATAAAAAGCATCTGTATTTGAATACACATATCAGATGGCACTCCACTATATCTGTCATTCTTTTCTTAAGTTATCATAGTTTATGGTTAAATAATGAAGGTCCTGTTGAGAAGCAGAAGGAAGTGTTTGGCTTATAGACCAAATGCTTGCATAAAGTATTGTCTGTGACATCTAAGCACTGTGTCTGCATAGTACACAAATAATGTATTTATAATTTAATGCTGAATAATATTTCACTGTATTTATATACATTTTATCCATTCATCTGTACTTAGATGTCACAGACAATACTTTATTCATGAACTGATGAAGTCATAAGAACTCCCACACTTTTGAGCCATCAACACACAAAAAGCATATTTGCGGGCCGGGCGCGGTGGCTCAAGCCTGTAATCCCAGCACTTTGGGAGGCCGAGGCGGGTGGATCACGAGGTCAAGAGATCGAGACCATCCTGGTCAGCATGGTGAAACCCCGTCTCTACTAAAAAAAACAAAAAAAATTAGCTGGGCATGGTGGTGTGTGCCTGTAATCCCAGCTACTCAGGAGGCTGAGGCAGGAGAATTGCCTGAACCCAGGAGGCGGAGGTTGCGGTGAGCCGAGATCGCGCCATTGCACTCCAGCCTGGGTAACAAGAGCGAAACTCCGTCTCAAAAAAAAAAAAAAACCAAAAAAAAAACAAACAAAAAAAAACAACAACAACAAAAAGCATATTTGCACTAATTCAGAACACATGATGTTTTGGGTAGAGTTGAACGAAAGTTGCATTTGTATTGTCCACAAAGAAGGGGTTTCTAAGTAATGTAATAGTGATGGCTTAAACAAAAAGGCAGAGAGCACATATCTGTCTTTGAGAACTATAACCCTGATTCTTGGAAATGTTGGTTCACAAACAATTAATATTATATTGTCTTGATATAAAAGTGAATCTCCTTACCTCTAAGGAACACTTACAGCCACCAAATTTTAGCTCCATTTACATTATATACAGTTGAAAGAAAAATGGAGTTTCACACACTGTGCATGTTTGTATGTCCTCAAAGCACTCAGCAGTGGCTTGCCCCTAGGAAGTAGTCAATAAATGGTTATTGAATTTAGAATGTCCTTCTTTCCGATCAGTAAGGTTTAATATATATCCAATTCAGAAATCCTATTAATTTTTCAGCATTACTAAGCCTTTATAAATCAATTTTGGGGATGTGCTTAAGAGTTCACAGCAAATACTATTACATAATAATTAAGAGAAGACTGTTAAATGAGGCATGCGTATTCAATACACCAGTACCAATTGATAAAACGTAATTTAATTTAATCATTTAAATTTACATTGTTAATGTACAAGAGCATTTCTTTCAAACCACAGGTTAACACACACTAAAGAGCAATGCTGTTAGAGGAGCAGAGAAACTTTGGAAAACTCTGCTGTCTGAAATAAAAGCAAGGCACTCTCTATTAACAGCTGGTAGCTTCCTGATTTCTGCCCACAGAAGGCATGTTCACACTGAGAGCGCTCTCCCACAAGGGGAGGAATCACCTGCTTTAATACATGTTATCCTCTTCTGTGCTAGTGTGGTCATCAACTCTGTATAAACTTATGTGCAACATTAAGACAAAAAAAAAGGAGTTTAATTGATAGATGACTTGGGAGGTTCTCATAGTTGTAGTAACTATGAGGACAGAAGAACACGCTATCATCTTTATTTTTAGCACTCATATCTGGACCTATTACTAAAAAAGCTTCTTCATTCCTTCCAACCACTAGATTATAATGGCTAAAAAAATCTTTTCCTTAAATCCGATGGGTGTAAAAATAAAAAGTAACAGCATTTCTCTAGGGCTGTGTTTTTGTTTTGTTTTGTTCTTCTTTATAGACATGACAAAAACAAGGATTAACTTTCCAAATACTCATGGTGCACAAGAAGGTTATGTATGCACAGTATTTCTAATTTATTCAAATTCAATTTGAATTTGGTCTGAAGCTATCTTGTATGAAATGTTAGCTTTCCTGATATTTAATAATATTTATTATGTTTGCATATAAGCTCAAAAAATTAATGCAGAAGTACTACTTTACTCATGGTTATCTTCAGGTAAAATGTAAATATTAGTGGTTATGTTTAAAAGCCTGATTTTATATAGATGGAGTAAGTCGAGAAAAAAAAAAAGACTATGGAAAGGTAAATTAGGTCTTAGTCTTGATTCTGTTACTAGCTGTTTGACCTTGAGTACTCTTCACCCTTCAATGGGCCCCAGTTTGCTCCTCTATGAATTTTAGGGGGTTGGACTAATTGACAGGCCAGGCTCCTTCCAAGTCCAACATTTCAAAATGCTGACATTCCAGGTTCTATAATCTTGATATATAAAAATAATCTTTCATAAACACACACATAAACATAACACATGATCAAATATTAGAATGACTCTTGGAAAAAAACATACTTCCTATCTGGGTTATACTTTGCAGCAATTAGGCAATTCATTTGGCATTTGTTTGATTGTATAATTTAATGACAATATAAACAGCATAGTTTTGTTATTTTTCCTTTAAAAAGACTAAAGCAAAATGATTTAAAGCTAACAAAAACTACTGTGACATCAGTTTGACATTCAAAGTTTGTTTCTTAGCAAAATGGCCAAAGATATTTTGACTTGATACAGAGTATATAATATAAAGACTTTTAGACCTAGAAATCTTCAAACATTATTCGAATTTAGCAAAACATAAGCAAAATTTTAATATCAAAGTGCTAAACAGTACTGCCTTAAAAGTCACTGCAAATGAACCATAAAATAACGGCATGGGAAGTGACATTTATTGTACAAATGGTTAATAAAAAGACACATTATAAATATATATATGTAACCTGCTATATTTATATATATATATATATTTGCTTATTTAATTTCTAATTGGTGTATCCAAGTCACTGTGAACACCTCATTTAATTACTCTGTAACTCAGCTTTTTGGAGCTGGTGGTCTTGCAATAAATACAGGCAAAGCTATTACAATATAACGTGCATACAAATGTTTATACAAAAAAGGACACTATGCAACAAATTATCTCATAATAATATGGCATTAACAGTAGAAACATACAAAAGGGAGTACGAACACGGAATGTTGAAACGCAACCCACTAATCCTTCCTAGTACTCACACTCATACTATTTTTTAAATCTTTTCTAGTATTCACATTCATACTATTTTTTAAAAAGAAGATTTGCTTGCTCTCCAAAATTGTCTCCTTAACCAATAACAAAAGTTAAATTATATCTATAAAAATCCTTATTGTCCCTGGTGCTTACCCTGTATGACCCAGTTCCTACTGATTTACATGTTCTTATCTAGGGATCAAATACTGACTTATGGGATTTCTGAACGAACACACCAGTCAGTTGCTATAACTGAAGCAAGTTTAGGGAACTCTGGTGGGGTTGATAGAATATAACCAAAACAGTTACACGTAATCCAGTTTATAATCTGATCCACTTTCAGGATAGCTGGACAGTCAGGGCAGGGATCTGGTTCCATCAAGAATGGCCTAAAAGTCTTGGATGGGCCATACCTCAGAGGGGTTCTAAAGGGAAGGTGAACCCAGCCTCTGCTAAGAATATTAATGTGTCATTTGCTAACATGACTGCCTCCTTTGTATTTCCATATAGAATAAAGGAGGAGTTAATAAACAAGACTTAGTAAGACAGCACTTTAAAAAATTGCACTTGTTTATGGAAGCAAACAGCCATTATTATTTTGCTATGTCTGATTTGTAGGTAATCCTCCATCTTTCACCATTTGTTAAAGGAAGAAAGAAATTAAAAGGACATTTCTGCCTTGTTTGCACCACATACATACCTTTGATACAGGAAGCGTATTTTCAAGGGACCAATCTTTAAGACACATCCTACCCTGGCGAACAACCCTTGGCTGTTCTTGTTTTTAAATACAAAGCAACTATAATTGAATTCCCCAGAAAGAGTTTTAAAACAGTTATATTATCCTTTTTTTTTTTTTTCCTGCTGGGATAGCATTGTCCAAAAGTGCTTTGTTAGCAATTTCTTAGAAAACCCTCATGAACTATATCCCCCTCCCACCCTATCCCTCAATGCCTAAATATAAAACACAACCCCAACACAATACTCTGCAAGTTTTAGGTTGTAAGGAAAAGAGCCAGAAAAAAAAGTCTTTGCTTTCTACAGGAGCTGCTTTTCCTCTTAAGGAAGGACAGGAAATGATAGGTTTCCAGACATATCCCTTTGCTGTGTAGCAAGCAGGTGCTAGGAGAGGAGGCGGCTCACTGCTCAGGCTGTTCTTGATTAGAAAGGTAGGGTGTCCAGGAAGAGCTTGTCAATGATGGAAGGCGGAGACACCAAGTCTTCCAGCTTCAGGTAGAAGATGCGCTGGAGGCCCAGGGTGCAGATCTTCCTCAGTTCGACCAGCGCACTCAAGACCTTGGGCTCGGTGGGCTCCAGAGCCTGTCCCTTACTCTGGTGGTCTTTTAAACTGCTTGTGATCTTGTTGCATAGCTCCTCAACTCTCTTTGGTTCTTTCAACCCATGTCTTTCTGCAGAGGGATAGAGAAGGGCAAGTTTAGGAGGCAAATATATCTTAAGACAGTTTGAATCCCTAATTGAGGTCTGTGTCTCATTCTGCCAGTTCGGATGGCGTTTTAATCGAAGTGCCCTCCCTCTTAGAGGTAGCTCATGGCCTTTGGTATTAAACAACACCAAGGTTTGAATCCTAGTCCCAACACTTACTTGCTGTGAGTCCTAGAGTAAGTCTCTTAACTTCTGAGGACAAATTTCCTTATGAGATGAAAAAAAACGATGATACTCAATTCAAGGTTTCTGCAATAGCCAGCTTAGGTAAGTTAACACAAGGGAAGCACAGCTCCTGGCACACAGCCACGTGGAATGAATGGCAGGGTGGTTATTATTTTGCACACATTATCCTACTTAGGTCTCAGAAAGCATGGTCAGTAGGCAACCATTTTTCAGAGTGGCATAGAAACACATCCAGGCAAATGAATTCATATTTCTATCTTGACAGACTCACTTGAGGGAGGTGGGGAGGCTGTAAGTTCCATTTGCTAATCCAAGGACTGCCTGACAAGACCCAACACAGCAAAGTGCATTCTTGTGTTTTCATGCTAACCAGCACTTAGAAGAATTCAGCTTTTCTTTTCCTTGTTTTGTCCCCCCACCCTTGAAACCCCTATTGACATACACCTGGCACTCTGTACAAAATACACATGTTCTCCTGCTGTGGAGATGGAAAAGCCAAAGAGAAGGGGAGGAGGCCCAGAAGGATGTGGTGCAGGCATTTTATAATGTATCAAGACACAAATACCAATATCTTATATTTTATAAAACAATATATAAAATGATCTCAATGTTCAATGCTATCATCTATTTTATGTATAAGGTTAAATGAATTTCCCAAAGTCACTCAGCTGCTAAAAACTTGGATTTGAACCCAATTTTCTGAGGCAAATACTGGCTTCTTGTTCCAGAGCAACAGGAAGGGAGCCCCATCCACAACAAATCACTGTGCTCTCCCTCAATGTTTAGATTTCAGAGCCTCTTTTCTTCTCTTTCTTTCTTTCTTTTTTTTTCTTCTGAGACAGAGTCTTACTCTGTTGCCCAGCCTGGAGTGCACTGGTGCTATCTTGGCTTACTGCTCCCCCACTGCCCACCTCCTGCCCCCGGTTCAAGCAATTCTCCTGCCTTACCCTCCCAAGTAGCTAGGACTACAGGTATGCATCAACATGCCTGGCTAATTTTTTTGTATTTTCAGTAGAGACGGGGTTTTGCCATATTGGCCAGGCTGGTCTTGAACTCCTGACCTCAAGTGATCCTCCTGCCTTGGCCTCTCAAAGTGCTGGGATTACAGGCGTGAGCCACTGTGCCTGGCCTCAGAGCTTCACTTCTAAGGGAGGAGCTTGGCCTCTGTTATCTCAAAGTTTTCTTCTCTCAGTACATTTACATGTAAAATTATAAACCTTGAGAGATGGAAGACATCCTTCTAATGGGAAATCAAGCAATAGTTTCTAATTTTTACTAATTTAATTTTTTTTTTGAGTCAAGGTCTTGCTCTGTTGTCTGGGCTGCAGTGCAGTGGTGCGATCATGGTTCACTGTAGCCTTGAACTCCTGGGCTCAAGTGATCCTCCTGCCTCAGCTTCCCAAGTAGCCGGGACTACAGGTATGCACCACCATACCTGGCTGATTTTTTAATTATTTTTTGTAGAGGCAGGGCCTCACTACGTTACCCAGGCTGGTCTTGAACTCCTGGGCTCAAGTGATCCTCCTGCCTCAGCTTCCCAAAGTGCTGAAATTACAGGCATGAGCTATTATGCCTGGCCCTAAATTAATTTTTTAAGTTGGAAACATTTTGTTAGAAAACTTATTTCCTTGAATCAAAAGCCAATCAGAAAAATGAAGAATTATCCAGACACTTTTCTCCTGTCCCAAATAAGAGGTTTGGAACCAGGAAATCTGCATTATCCTCAGCTTGGCTAGTTTTGTATGATTTGGGGAAGTTCTTCCCTCTTTGGAGCCCTGTAAAAGGAGAAGGTTGAACTTAATTATCGGTAAGGTCCCAAAACAGCTCTGATGTGTTATTTTCTTTTTCTTTCTTACTTTTTTTTTTTTTTTTCTGAGACAGAGTCTCACTCTGTTGCTCAGGCTGTAGTGCAGTGGTAAAATCTCAGCTCACTACAACCTCCACCTCCTGGGTTCAAATGATCCTCCTGCCTCAGCATCCCAAGTAGTTGAGAATACAAGTATGTGCCACCACACCAAGCTAATTTTTGTATTTTTAGTAGCGACAGGGTTTCACCATGTCAACTAGGCTGGTCTCAAACTCCTGGCCTCAAGTGATCCACCCACTTTGGCCTCCCAAAGGGATTACAGGCATGCACCACTGCACCTGGGCTGATATGTTATAATGATATGAAAATACAACCAAGAAGATTGCCAGTGGCATCTCCATGGATTGTAAGCTGCAGGTATCTTATCTCAATGCAATATGCTATAAAGAGAAGGGCACTGGGCCTGGAGTTAGACCTGGGTTCTAGTTCTGGTTCTGTCACTAGGTAGGTGACCTAATTTCTGTAAGGCTCAATGCCTTCATAGGAAAATTGGGATTACTGGGTGGCAGAAACCCAGCCTTTGCTGTATTCTTCCTTTGCGTCTTCATTGTTATGCAATAAATTAAAAGAAAAAGTGCAATGATATTAAAACCCAACTCCATGGATTGTTGTGGCTCAAATAAGATAATGTTATCGTAAAGTGGTCCTGTCAACTGTAGAGTGCTATATACATGGAATAATCAGCACCAAAGACAATGCTTGCCAGTGGGCAAGTGGCTGGCAACTACAAGGTCTAACAAAAGGCAACTAGTGGCCTAGTTCCCAAGCTTTGCAGTGCATCATTTTGCTTTCCCTGAGAAACTATTAGCTAATCAGCCCAGGTGCAGACCTGTCTCCTATGGCTTATCTTTACAAAATGCATAGGCTCCATGTTTCAGTCTCAGAAGAAGCACCTGAGAGTGAATTTTAAGAGAATTCCTGCAGGCAGTGGTGTTCTGCCTAAATTTTTATTTTTCCCCCAAAACAAAAAAGCAGGCTGTAAATTTGGCAGTAAATTTCAAGAGCTATAAATCGTTCATAGCCTCTGACCAAGTAATCCCACTCTTGGGAATTTATCCAAAGGAAACATTTAACAGAAGAATAAAACTGTATACATGGAGACATTTGGTTCAGCATTATCTATTACCAAGACAAAACAAAAGCAATCAAACAAAAAACTGGAAAAAGGAAAAGGGCTGAAGAATAGGAGAACTGCTAAGTAAATGATGGTATATGGAAGGGAAGATTCTGGAGACATCAAACAGAACAAATATGAAGGCTATGAAGCAAAATGAAAAAAATGTTTAAATAAAGAGCAGAATATTAAATAATATCTAAGCTGTGATTCCATCTATGCAAAAATTATTTCTTCATATAGAGAAGGGTGAAAGAAAATATAAACGTGAAAATACCTATGGGACTCTGGGATAACCTTTTCCTTCCTTTAAAAATGTCCAGGTTGTGCTCTTTGCATAATAATGTTAAAATGGAATAAGATAGATTTTGTCCTTTGTGAAGCCCTTGAGTAGCTATAACATGATCAAACATCACCTTGCTGATCCTAAATTGAATTAATACTGAGAAATATCCAATTAGATTCATAACCTAGGGAGAGACGCCTTTCTCAGAATAAATAACAGTCCATTGATTTAAACTTTCCCTTCCCTTCAGTGTCTCATGTCTTACATAACATTCAAGATCTCATATTCATCATCAGGATACAGTAACTGAACAATATGCTGGCTGGATTTGGGGAAGGGGCTAATGTGGAACCTTGTAACCAGACTTTCTCATGGCCAAACTCACAGAAGGTGCTGCAGAGTTTTCTCTGCTCTCCAACCAGTTGTGACTGCTCAATAACTATGGCAACCATTATTTATTCAGTGAATTCAAGTGGAGATCGATACCTCCTGCCAGCTGGATCAACTCTAGGCCTGGAATTCCTCGAGGAATTCAGAGACACTCCTGTTAGAAGCCAAAGGCACCTCAACCCTTCTTTGTTGTTTTGAACAGCCACTGGATTTGTAGCTTCTTTACTTTTTCAAAAGGGCTGAGATAATATTCAGTCTCCATGCTAACTACTGCCAGCAGCCAGTAAGATTTTCAAATCACTAGGGAGTCACCAAGTGTCTGGGTCCTTCCCTAGTAATTTGAAATCCCTTAAAACCCAATCACTGACATTTTAGTTAAAGGGATCTCCTTTCTTCTTGTAGCTTGGTAAATATGGCTACGGAGCTGATATACAGAGTTCATAAATTCTGGGGGAAATCGGGCATTTGGACTATCCCCTTTCCTAGAGAATTACACACAGAAGATTTTAGCTTACGGTCTTTGTCCACCACTAAACAAAACAAACTTCTTAGTATTTCTTGCATTTTGATCTATATAATTTTCATAGAATGCTTCAGTATATTAACTCAGGCATTATATAGTCAAAACTTTATAACATACAGAAATGGTTAAGTAATGTATGCATCATCATTGTATAGATAGATTAGAAAGAGTTTGAGTTATTTAGTTCAAATTCCTATCTAAGACAAGAATCTCTACTACAAGCTACTATAAAGAGAGTGTCAGGTAGTGGCTGGACTGGGAGTTAACTATAATATTATGCCATAATAATGTAAATATATTTAATAGCACTTTATATAACACCCTTTTACTTAAGATTATTTTATCTCACTCTCACAACAATCCTGTGAATTAGGCAGGACAAAGATTATCTTTAATTAATAGGTATGGAGGGTAAGTCTCAATTAAATGATGTGCCCATAGTCAAAATTAGCAAGGGGCTATTTTCTTTCACTCCACGTCCAGAGATATTTCTCTTATAACAGGCTGCCTTCCATCTACGGATGTCTCTAATTGTTAGAAAATTTCTCATCCTGAGATGAACTAGCCTTTCTGTAACTCTCTCCTATTTTCTATACACCAAATTAACTAATTGTTTCTTTCAACAAATATTTATGAGCACCTATTCTGTGGCAAGCAATGTTATAACCACTGGGGTTAGAGACTCGACAGACAACAGATCACACTCCTAATCTTTGTGTGGTATGACCATCTAAAGACACCATTGGATTCCTGTGCATTTTAGCTATCCATGCATAGACATCTCTGCTTAGAGTGAGAGAGTGGGGTTGGGGGGGAGGGGGAACCAGGGAAGACGGAGTCAGGGGGAGAGAGTGATGGAATGAAATAATAGAGCTATTTAGGTCTGTGCTCATGTCTTCCCATCTTCATCTGGTTAAGATCTACTCATTCTTTGGATCTCAGATCAAATATTTCTTGAAGGAAGCTTCCCTGTTTACCCCATTCTAGATCATGTTCTCCTCTGGCACTCTAATCTTTCCCTTTGCAGGACAAAACAGTTTGGAATCAGATGTTATATGATTTTTCTTCTCCCATTAATGGTAAGCACCATGGGGGCATGAACTGTATTTGCTCAACATTGTATCTCCAGCACCAAGCCTAGTACATAAAAGACACCCAATCAATATCTGTTCAATGGATACATAAATAGAGGAACAAGGGTCTATAAAAAATGATTATATAAGTACTAAAAATGTAAGTTGCTAAGAACAAATATACAGGTTGGGAGTTATTAAGACGCTAACAACAGTAAAGAACTTTACAAACTCTAGAACCTACCACATCAAAGCTTTGGAATTAGATTTCCTGGCTATAAATCTGAGTTCTACCACTTATTTATTTACTTATTTATTTTTGAGACGGAGTCTCTCTCTGTTGCCCAGGCTGGAGTGCAGTGGTGTGATCTCGGCTTACTGCAACCTCTGCCTCTCAGGTTCAAGAAATTCTCCTGCCTTAGCCTCCCGAGTAGCTGGGACTACAGGCGTGTGTCACCATGCACAGCTAATTTTTGTATTTTTAGTAGAGGCTGGGTTTCACCATATTAGCCAGGCTGGTCTTGATCTCTTGACCTCATTATCTGCCTGCTTTGGCCTCCCAAAGTGCTGGGATTACAAGCGTGAGCCATTGTGCCCAGCCTCTACCACTTATTAACTGGGTGACTTTGGGTCTGTTACCACATTTGTAAAATGGTGCTAATAATGGTACCTGCCCTATGTGTTATGATGAGAAGTAAACGAGTTAATAATATATGTCAAGTATGTGGAACCAGGCCTAGCATATAGTGAGCACTTAGTGAATATTTGCAAGTATCCTCTCTACCTAAAACTCAAGTCATTACCTTCCCCTTCAAATCAGCCACTTATCTGAGCTTGTCTATTAATGATATTACAGCTTTTCCCATCACTCTCATAATCATCTCTAACAATTCCTTCCCCCATCCATCATATTTAATCCATTGTAAGAACTTCAGTTCTTATCTCTATGATGTTCCTTGCATTTATATCTTCCTGTCAATACCCATAGTCTCTGGACCAGGATCTTCAATATCTGTGCTATCTAGATCATTTTAGCAGCTCTCGACTGATCTCCATGCTTCCTGTATCTGCTGTTAGACCTACCTAACCAGAATCTGCAATGCAATAAGATGTCTGGTGCTGTGAATGGTGGCGAAGCTCTGCTCTAGTCAATCCTAGTCCTCATAAGATGCTCGACTCAGTCCACACCTAGTGTTCATCTCATCTCCATAAACCTCATTCCCCAAGGCAGGAACTCATTCCTCAAGGCAGCTTATTCCAATTTCAAATGGTTCTTTCTATGATAAAGTTTTTCTTATATTGAGCTAAAATTTGCCATTCTACATATCAGGGGTCCCCAACTGGTTTCTGTCCATGGCCTATTGGGAACTGGGCCACACAGCAGGAGGTAGTAGCAGGCAAGCAAGCAAAGCTTCGTCTGTATTTACAGCCACTCCCATCATTTGCATTACTGCCTGAGCTCCACCTCCTGTCAGATCAGTGGCGGCATTAGATTCTCATAGGAGCGTGAACCCTATTGTGGACTGCACATGTGAGGTATCTAGGTTGCACACTCCTTATGAGAATCTAATGCCTGATGATCTGTCACGGTCTCCCATCAAGCCCAGATGGGACACTCTAGTTGTAGGAAAATGAGCTCAGTGCTCCCACTGATTCTACATTATGATGAGTTATACAATTAATTTAATTATATATTACAATGTAATAACAGAAATAAAGTACACAATAAATGTAATGAACTTGAATCATCCTGAAAACATTCCCCCAACCCCAGTCCATGTAAAAATTATCTTCCATGAAACCAGTTCCTGGTGCCAAAAATGTTGGAGACTGATGCTATATGTATTTTCCAGTTCTGCCTCTTGGGCTTAGATGAGAAATGTCAAATTCTCTTCTTTGCAGGGAGTAGGGGATAAAGAAAGGGATGATAGTAACCATCAGGAGCCCCACCAAGGGGAAAAGTAACTCCCCTTTCTGAGCAGGTCTTAGGGCAAAGGCTAACTTGGTGACAACAATACAGTTCCAGCCAAAGGGGCAGGAAAGGTGGGCCCCTGGAGAGAGGTATATGTAACTCAAACACCAACAAACAGAACTCCCAGCTCTGAGCTCTACAGCTTTCTCTGGGAATTCACCTTGCTGCTACCACTCATGTCATATACAACATCCTTTACTGATGGGCAGTCCCAGAGACATTGAGCCCATGCTGGTCAGGAAGCCACAAGTCAGTTGGCAGTCTGTGTTGAGGCTGATTTAAATGGTACTTTTCAGTCTATCTTTGATTTGGTAGAGTATGTGTCTGTCTCTCTCTCCAGTGAGATCACAGACTCTTTAAAGGTAAGGGATTGTGTCTGGTGCACAGTAGATGCTCAATAAATATTTACTGAATTAATCTGAATCAAAATAAGGCAATTCTCAAGAATTCATACTTTTCTGATAACTGTGGTAGGTGAAAAATAATTAATTCAGATTTTTCTAACTTGGGAGACTTTCTGATACAATTGGCCCATTCATTCAACGAATATTTGCCATATGCCAGATACTTGTAAATGCTAAAGTAATTTTAAAGCTAAATAAGACTCTCCCTGTCCTTAAGAACCCCACAGTCTAGTTGGTAAAGAAAGACACAAATAAATTCCTTAATACAATGTGTATATTCAATGGCAGGGATGTATGAACACTTTTATGGATTCTTAGACAGCAAGACAGCTGGCTCTTCATGGAAGTGTGTAAAACAAATAATACAATAATAACAATGAAGGTTTGTCTGATTTTTTTTCTCTGCATAGTATACATTAGTTCATTCAATCTTTATAAGAAACCTGCAAGTAGACATCTTTATCCCTGTGATAAACTAGGAAATGGAGATTCAGAGAGGGTAAGGAACTTGTCCAAGATTGCAAAGACAGCACATTTCAGGGTAAAGACCTGAACTCAGATCTCCAGTCTCTAAATCCTGTGGCCTCTCTCTTCTCCCACCTTTTTTGTTCTTAACTATTCTGCCCTGTTACATTTTACATTTAGTTTTCCTTGCAATGTAGCTGACAGCTTTATTTGATGCAAAAGCAGGGGTAACCAGGTAACCATTTAGAGTGAGCTGTGGAGCTCTGGAAAGACAGATGGCGGAGGGTGTGGCACAGTCAGCCACCTGTCTAGTCCTGCTGTGTCACTGTGTCACTGCTTTCTGCCCTCGGTTCTGCTGTCCTTCCGCCTCCTCAGTCTTAGAGGTCATGTTTCAACATGACCAGGAAAAAGATGACAGGCAGAAGAGAAAGGAGTCATTTTCTCATCTGACAGATGACCTGAGTAGGGAAAAGAAATCCATGGGGAACAGCAAAATGGCATTTGAGCACTCGAGATTCCCTCCGCCATCTAGTTCAAAACTACCTTTCCAATCTTATTTCCCCTATTTCTGTGCAGGAAATGCATTTTTCTGTGAGGTTAGGTTATCATATCAGGCCAGAATTATCACACAGAATTAGTTTTATCCCTGAAAATCCTTTAACTTTCCCAAAAGCATAAGACATGTTCTCAGCATTTATCACCAGAGGCAGAGAAACCATGACCGGTAGTGGATTCATATCTTCTCTGTTAAGCTCGCTCCAGGACATACAGTCATCAAATGTAATAACCTGCACTCTTAATTTTTCTCCTCTTGCTACTTGGATCATATGTGTGATTTTAACATATGCATAATGTAATTCCACTGTAATTGTTTTACCCCTTAAGTGTACTGAGGCATTCAACTGCCATGCCCTTGCTATACTCTTTCCTTCATCTGGAATGTTCTTTATATCTTCCATGTCTAGATGCTACCTCTTTGGGAAGCCAGTCATGACCAACACTTCTACCTTCCTTCACCTCAAAAAACTTAGCAGTAATCTGGACTTCCCCCACACTGCATCTGTCCCTTTTCAGGACCTAAGCACTAATCACTAACACATCAAGTTCATATATCATAATCTATGGCTTCCTAGTAGGCTACCCACTTCCTGGCAGAATGCATGCCTAGCTCATCTTTGCATCCCTAGGGACTGTCACAATGCTTGGTACACAGTAGGCCCTCAATGCTTATTTAATGAATGGATATTTATGAAATAAATTCCACACTTTCTGTTTGGTGGTGGTGGTGGGGGGCTTCTTATTTATCAACTCATTGGTATCCCATCAGAATCAAAGCACTTCCATTACTTCAGAGACACAGCACTGGCAAAAGGCAATGGTTAGGGTAGATAAACAGGGAATCTAAAAAACGTTTGAAAACCAACCATTGTGGGGAAACCCCCTATTTACTGCAGGAAAAGAGAGTGATCTGATTGAAACCATTTCCTGCCCCACTTCACCACCTAGTTTTTCTTAAGGGTGTACAGAGAGAGGAGGAGGACAAAGAAAAAAGAATCAGAAAAAAAAAAAAAACAAAAAAAACGTGTTTGTGTAAACTACCAATACTGACCAGATTCTTAATACTTTTCCTGGAAGCAAGCCTATTTAAACTTCTAAGATGCCATTTCCTTTTCATGAGCTCTCCTCTGTGGTTTAAGAAAAGACTATTTTGGGATGAATTTTCTAATGTAAATAGCCCAGCTGATACTCCACAATGACCCTTTATCATCAACGAAGCTTATTCAGAAGTCTAGATCCATGGCAGCTCATATTCAAATGAAAATTAACATCCATAGCAATGCACAGTTTCCCAAGCATCGCCTTTTCGGCCATTTCCTGATTTTCACACATATTAAATCCACTTTCAACCAGTAAATCACAAAGAGAGTGTTTTAAGGTCCAGAAATGAGACAAGAGAGCCTAAAATTTGTTGTAGGCTAAAACCTACAACAGGAACGAGGGCAGGAACAGGAGATACCTGGTCCAGGAGGCCCCAAGACACCACTGTAGAGCACTTGGCCCATTGTAAGTGCTCGTTAAATGCAGCTTAATTACTTTAATATCACTGTACTCCTTTGAGCCTCTCTTTCAAGTATCCATGGAGACTGACACCAAACATACTACCTTCTAAAGCCACCACCTGTTTCCTTATGCTATTGAGTTTGATGTTTCCAAGGGGCAGGGGAAGGCATATGCCTAACTTGAGGGAATCTGTCACTATTACTCCAAGGGGGACCACAGGTGAATTCAGAACTGCCTATCCTGAATCCAGTTTGGTTACACTGCCAACTGAATTTTCTGTAATCCTCACTGCTGCCCTATGGAATAGACATGGTTATCCTCATTTTACAAGTGGGGAAACTGAACTTCAGGGAACTGAAACGTGTTACCCAATAGCACCTACTTATTAAACTTGGGGCCGAAGATTAAAATCTGGGAGTGCTCGATTCCAAAGTCCACGCAATTTCTGCCATGCCAAACTGCCTCCTCCCACAGCCAATCTCCACATAAATGGGCAGCGGGCTAAGGAGCTATAACTGCAGGGCATAGAACAAACGGGATGCAGAAAGAGGACTGGCACCACCCTTCTCCTAATTTCTACTCTGTATTCTCTGTACTGAGCTGCCCAGTCTCTCCGGGGTGGGTCTTCCTGGAACCCACACGTCCTGGCCTCTTATATATCTACCAATTTCTAATTAAAGAGTGAAATGAGGATGTGGGCTTCAGGGATGGGCCCTCCTCTTGAATCATGGCTCTCACACCTGAACTGGCCTTTTTCCTCTTAGATTCTTCCCCATTCTAATCTGTGCCCAAAACGCACTTGACAGGGTAAATCTTTTAAAATGCAAAACTGACCATCAGGCTCCTTTGGTCAAAATTTGTGGATCCTTGTTGTGCTCAAGATAAATTCTGCTCCCCTCACCTAGGCATGGAAGGTTCTTCATGTCCCACCCCACCCTGACCTATCAGACCAGTCACATCTCCTGTCATTCCATTTTTCGGCTGTTTCCTTTCTGAAACATAGCCATATTTTCAATGGCTTTTGGCAAATGTTTATTTATGCCTAGATTCTCACTTTTTCCATTTTAGCCAGGAGACATCTTCTGCATTTACAGAGGACCAGCTCCTGTGATCTCTTCTTAGAGGACCACCCAACCTGCTGTCTCTGAGCACTTTGAACTCACTCCCTTGTCTCCACGGTGGCACTCAACACCTTGCATCACATGTAGTACTTTGCATGTCTATCTCCTCTAGGGATGTGTGTTATCATCTCTGAAAAACCTAATAACATGCAGCATGGTGCCTAAGTCAGTGAATATTTGCTGATTAACTAGACTCAACACTCATTCCCATAGAGATGAGGCAATGAACGCCTTTACTTACAGGAATCTGAAGCTGGATCTAGATTTTGTTTTTGTCTTTTTAAAATGAACTAAACTCCAAACTTTCTGGTTTTGAATGTTTAACTGACGTAGGAATTGCTGAATGGTTTTGAAATTGAGCTAAAGAGCTTTAGTTCAAAGGTAGCCTTGAACCAGTTTCCTTCCAGTCCCGATGAAGTAATAAGCTTGTGCCTTAAATCTGTTTATTTTATTCAGATGCTCCCGTATGCCATTTGAAAGCCCTCCAAATGGAATCCATACTCTTTGAGACTGCCTTGGTTTTTGTTTTGTTAATGACTCTCTGGGAAGTCTAGCAGCCCCATTAAAAAAAAAAAAAAGTGACTTTCTCATCCTGGACCAAAGACCAGAAGGAAGTCAGTTTCTATTTGGAATACTGAAGGAACAGCTAGTGTCTGAATCCTCACTGCAACCATGCCGTTTACTTGTCTTTGCCTTCATGTTAACCATCAAATTGTGAACCAGCCTAGCTTCTTAAGGCACACAGACACATCACATCTAACTTTAGCTAAGAAGACATGTCCCAAGAAATGCATGTAAACAATGCCTGGGCAAACCAATGGAATATTCCAGTGAAGCAGAAAAAAGGGGCCATCTGTACCAGAGGATGCATTTGGTGCTCTGGAAACTCACTGTCTGCCTGAAAAACATGTTTTCTACAGCCAAGGGCATATTAATCTGATCTTGAACTCTCAGTTCAACAGCAAGCCTGTGCTTGTGTCTGACCAAAAGGACAAGGATGAGCCCTTCATTTGCACTTCTGGAGCACTCACCCTCTGTCACCGCTTCCCCAGGCCCCAGTCTGACTCAAAAGAATGAAGTCTAACAGGACCCTCTGAAAGGATGAAAGGGCAAAGGGAGCTGGGGCCAGAGCCTCCATGGCCACAAGGAGATGGTATTCCATCCCTTGCCCAACATGCACCTTCCTCCATCCCACCCCACCTTGGGATTCTTTATCTCCCAAAAGATAGAAAGAGAGAGACGTATAGAGGGAGACAGGCATAAATCAAATATGTTTTATGCTTACAGTTAAAAAACTGTTGAGTTGGCTGGGTGCAATGGCTCACACCAGGAATGCCAGCACTTTGGGAGGTTAAGGCAGGCAGATCATTTGAGGTCAGGAGTTCAAGACCAGCATAATGGAACCCCATCTCTACTACAGATACAAAAATTAGCCAGGTGTGGTAGCAGGCACCTGCAATCCCAACTACTCAGGAAGGTGAGACAGGAGAATTGCTTAAGCCCAGGAGGCAGAGGTTGTAGTAAACTGAGATTACATCATTGCACTTCAGCCTGGGTAATGGAGCGAGACTCCACCTCAAAAATAATAATAACATTAAAAAAATAAAAAACTACTGAGTTGAGCCATTTTTGCTTTTTCTCAGTCCTTTGACAATCAAATTTATTAAATCAAGTTGTATCTGATATGTCTGTAGTTTTTTTGGTTTACTTTAGGTTGCTAGCCAAGAACTGGGGAGAGGGGAAGCCTTATCACCTCTGCTCCACAGGAATGGGCTGGTTAAGGTAATCTTCCTAGGAAAGGCTTTGTAAAAACAACTCTGAACCAGTCTGGACAACAGGGTGAAACAGGGCTACAAAACAGCCAAGTATGTCTGGTGGCACGTGCCTACAGTCCCTACTACTCAGGAGGCTGAGATGGGAGGTTCACTTGAGCCCAGGAAGTCGAGGCTACACTAAGCCATGATTGTGTCACTGCTCTCCAGCCTGAATGACAGAGCAAGACCCTGTCTCAAAACAAACAAACCCTGAAGCAGCTAGTCCCACTGTCCACAGATCTCTGGTGTAAACTTAGATTTTCATATATTGGGCTTGTTGACAATAATAATTCAATAGACTAGGGATTCTCTTTCCTAGAAGTTTATGATGACACATTATAGATGCATGTTTCTTTGCTTAAACTTGGTTAAACTTAACAGATTTTGGAAAAATGGTAGTAATTTTCCCGTTTTCTGGTGTATGTGGTGGTCAAGGCCAGACTCCACCATAACAAAGGGAAGGAGAGAAATGAAGATGCAGTTCTGGCAAGGTGGTGCTTACCTGTGATCATGCTCAGTGCTGACAGGCAGGCTAAGGCTTGGATATCAAGGTTCAGGCTCTGCAAATTTAAGGAAAAGTCTTTAATAGAGTCGAGCCACTCCCCAAATCCACGAAGGCACTGAAGTCGATGCAGGACAAGTCCATTGCAGAATACAAACTTATCTTCAGCAGTGTTTGACCTGGCAGGTGAGAGGAAGAGACACATTAAATAGTTCTGTCCAGTCTGTCCAACATGATAACATGACATACAGGCACCCAAACAGCCATGGAGCAGCACTGGGACCCCGGTGCGGTGCTATGAAGCATGCCCAGATACCCGAAATGAACAAGACTATGTTCTCCAGGATGAACAACTATCACCACTTGCCTATGCTAGTATCTTTGGTGAACATCAGCCCAGGGGAAGATACGGGCTGTGGCACCGGCTGTCTTATTACTGGAATCAATTATTGGCTTTCCTTGGGACAGGACATGGGGGAGCAGGCACTCATGGGTTACGGAAGTGAAGCCCAGTTCACCCTCTCTCTCAGCAATGACCATGAGACTGTTCCTTCCAGGGCTCCTGAGACAGAGCTTGTCCTTGATTTTCTTAAATGTTAAAAACTGCCAAGCCCTGAGGCTAGACACTACAATTCCATTGTGCAGACTTTAAAAATACCAAGTCCTTGGCCGGGTGCAGTGTTTCACGCCTATAATCCCAGCACTTTGGGAGGCCAAGGTGGGTGGATCACCTGAGGTCAGGAGTTTGAAACCAGCCAGGGCAACATGGTGAAATCCCATCTCTATTAAAAATACAAAAATTAGCCAGGCTTGATGGCACGCACCTCTAGTCCCAGCTACTCGGGAGCCTGAGGCAGGAGGATTGCTTAAAGGCGGGAGGTGGAGGTTGCAGTGAGCTGAGATCATGCCACTGCACTCCAGCCTAGGTGACAGAGTAAGACTCTGTCTCAGAGAAAAAAAACAAAACAAAAACAAAAACAAAAAAAACCCCAAGTCCCTGCAAGTGCCAGAAGTCAATCACAAACAGAAGGGTGGCCTAATGTAAAACAAGTCCTTATTTTGTATTACCTTCTCTGCTTTTAACATTGGGGCTGCAGAGGGCTATTTCTAAATCTGTCCTGATAGTTTATATTATGTCCATCATCATCTCCTTCTTTCATGGAAGATGCCCTGGAATTTCCAGTGGGACATCAAGACTTAGGGGTATGGCTTTGGGTGCTTCTTAAATCTCTCTGGACTTCTTTTTCCTTAATTATAAAACAAAAATTCTAATTGCTACCTCCTAAGATTGTTGAGGGAATTAAAGAAAAGATTTGAAAGCCCATGGTGCCCAGTACACAGGCTGGTTCAACAAATATTGGGTATAACAAGTAATGAGCTGAATTCTATGTGGTCCTTCCTTTAATCTTCGATTTCCTTTAACTTTCAAATCTCTTGCCACATATTTATCTATCTTGGCCTGTTGTATTCACAAGTCAGATATCTCTTTGTGCTTCTTGGATAAATAGCTTCATTCATTCCTTCACTCAGCCAAGTGTCTAATGAGCATGAAGTATGTGTCATTCCTGGAGCCAGGCACTGGAGAAAACTTGGTGAATGGGACATATATGGTACCTGCCTGCATGGAGCTTATAGTGTACTCAGTCCTTTGTTGCATGTCTAATAGATGACAGTCACATTGCTGGCTCAGCTCTGGTGTATACTGCATTGGCTACAAATTAAGCTATTACTGGCGCTCTAGTTGTAACTCCACCCAATCTCTCCTACTGATCCCTTGACAGAAGGCAGAGACAGGACAGAATGATTCAGTCTCAGAGTTTAAAACATGGACCCTGATGACTGGCATCAGAATAGTTAAAAGCATCAGTTAAAAATGCAGACTTCTGGACTTCTCCCACAATCTACCAAACCAAAATACATGGCAATGAGGCCTGGCAATCTGCACTTTAAAAATTAAATGGGAGTTTCTGGTAACAATATGAAACTGGGGAGGGGATGGCAGGAAAGAGAAAGAGGGGAAAGATGGATTTTTCTGATAATATTTGGTAAAAAGTTGGTATCTCTCCTAAAAATATATAACTAAAAGGAAGCAAGGAACATGAGTTAAACAGGTTATATGTAAATAAAAACAGTAATGAAATAAACATTAAAAAGTCTACATGTGGAACTTACTAGAGGAGCTTAGATCCAAGGTTCTATCTTTTTGAAAAAAATCACTTTTCCTTTTTCTGTTTGGTGTCACTGAGTATGACAGGATGGACTAAATCTTTCAATCTAAGAGTGTTCTCTTGGAATAAAACTGGGGTTAAGAAGCTGTGGGAACTCTTTAGGGTCCCATCAGGTGTGCTATAATAGTAACTTGTTAAACAGAAACCCACGAGGTAAATACAATGTTCCAAAGCAAACACTTGCTCCCAGGAAATAGCTTATGCACCATGAGAATCCTTCCAGAATCATAGAATGTTGGAGCTGCAAGGGACTTCAAGAGATCACCAAATCCAACCTCTTCCTTTTAAGGAGGAGGGAACTGAATTTCTGGTCATGCAAATGACCTGCTCAGGGTGTGACAACAAGTCCACATTAGAACTGGGACTAGAAGCCAGGGGTCCCGGTGGCAAGCCTAGTGCTCGTTCTATGACTCGCTGCTTAGTTTTTTTAATGCCTGATCATATTTCACATTTGCTTCTTGAGAAGACGTTTCACCAGTGATTCAGTTACAAACACAGAAGGTTTCAGGCTTCTTCAAAGAAAGGAGTAGACGGAAAATAAAATAGTAGTAATTACCTGATGGAAAGTCTGAGGACAAACAGCTCCAAAAAGGCTGATTCAATAAGTAATGTCTGATCTTCTTTGGGGAGATCAGTAAATCCCGGAATCTTTTCTGCCCAGCTTCTGGATACATCAATGGAGGCTGTCAAGAGGTTGTAGAATTGCTGCACATGCTCAGCATCTGTGCCTGCAGCAGCCTGGTCAGTGGGACAGTACTAGAATGCAAACCAGAGAGAGCAGCATTATCCTGCTTCAGTGGGGATAATGGCATCAATTGCAAACAGGCCATTCCAAGACCATCAATGCCTAAATTCTTCCTTTTAGGTGTCACAGTTTATAAAACCCCCTTCACATTCACAGTCTCATCTGATTCTTACAATGGCCCTCTGATACAAATACAGCAAATTTTATTGTTATCACTTAATAGACAAATTTGCTTAAGTCAAATTAGCAAAGCGGTTTTCACCCTTGACAGTGCAATCACCTAGGAAGCTTGAAGAAACAACTCTCATCTGGGTCCTGCGCCAAGAGATTCTCATTTAATTGGTCTGGGGTGCAGCCTAGGGGTCAAGAATTATAAAAGCTCCCCTGGTAGCTCCAAAGTGGGATAGCCCAGTTGACAACTACGGCCCCAGCATTTTGTGTCCAAGTAGATCTCCAGGTCTACTGCTTATTTCACTACAGCACAGCTGTCTCCCCATGAGATGCTAAATTAACCCAGTGGTTCTCAAAGTGTGAAACACACACACCCAGGAATGTGTTAGAAATGACAGTCTCGGCCAGGTGCGGTGGCTCATGCCTGTAATCCCAACGCTTTGGGAGGCTGAGGCGGGTGGATCACCTGAGGTCAGGAGTTCTAGACCAGCCTGACCAACCTGGTGAGAACCGCCCCCCCGCCCCACCAACCACCATCTCCACTAAAAATACAAAATTTAACTGTGTGTGGTGACATATGCCCATAATCCCAGCTACTTGGGAGGCTGAGGCATGAGAATCAGTTGAACCTGGGAGGTAGAGGTTGCAGTGAGCCAACATCACATCACGCCACTGCACTCCAGCATGGGTGACAGAGTGAAAAAAAAAAAAAAGAAGTGACAATCTCAGGCCCTACCACAGACCTACTGAATTAGAAACTCTTGGGGTAGACCCACCAAACATTAAAAAAATTTTTTTTTTGTAGAAATGGGGGTGTGAGTTGGGGGTGGGTATCATTGTGTTGCTCAGGCTGGTCTTGATCTCCTAGACTTGAGCAATTCTTCTGTCTCAGCCTCCCAAAGTACTGGGATTATAGGCATGAGGCACCATGCCTGGTCCACCAAACTGTTTTATCAAGATCTCCAGGTGATTCTCATACACAGTAAAGTTTGGGAATCGCAGAAATAATCAGTAAGAGAAAGAATGATTTTTGCTTGCTGTTGATGGATTTCTGTGAGATAAAACAAACCAGGAAGTGGTGGAAGGGGCGGTCTCCTTGGCAGAACCCAGGCAGCTGTGTGCCATCAGACTCAGGACTCGTGGCTATTTAAGTTAATAAAAACTAAATGAAATTAAAATTTCAGTTCCTCAGTCAGGTTAGCCATATTTCAAGTGTTCAACAGCCAAATGTGGGAGAGAATATTTCCATCACTGAGGGGAGGTCTATTGGACAGTATTGATCTAGAGTCCCAAGAGCAAGAAGATATAAGTAGGAATAAAGTCTTCACCCAGCTTTCCAATATTCTGGTAGAACCAGGGTTTGTTTCTAATCACTGGTGGAAAGACTTTTCTGCTGCAGGCAGGAAGATTGATACAGTGATACTAATCAAGGGACAACCAACAACATAGAGATTTAAGAGATTATGCAGAAACACTCACGTAAATAGGCACATCATTTCCTTCACATTAACATGGCTGTGTATCATTTTGCATCCCTTTTCTGAATTGATCCTCATGGGGTAGGGATTTTAATCTTTATTTTACAGATGAGAAAACTGAGGCTCAGAGAAGCTAAGAGACTTTCTCAAGTTACACAACCAATAGTGGCAACAGCCAAGACTTACACTGACCCTGTGATTTCAAGTTTTATCCCTCTTAGCTGTTAAGCATGTTCTGATGTTACTAGCTGGTGGGATCATTTATGAAATATTTTTTTTGAGACGGAGTCTCACTCTGTTGCCCAGGCTTGAGTGCAGTGGTGCGATCTCAGCTCACTGAAGCCCCCACCTCCTAGGCTCAAGAGATTCTTGTGTCTCAGCCTCCCGAGTAGTTGGAACTACAGGCACGTGCCACCATGCCTGGCTAATTTTTGTATTTTTAGTAGAGACAGGGTTTCACCCTGTTGGCCAAGCTGGTCTCCAAATTCTGAACTCAAGTAATCCACCTGCTTTGGCCTCCCAAAATGCTGAGATTACAGGTGTGAGCCATCATGTCCAGCCTATGAAATCTTTAAAAAGCATTTTGTTTTACTCTCATTGGAGCTCTCCAGGTATGTATTCATTGGTCCTATGTTTCTGTCAACAGTACAGTGACTGGCACATAAACCTCAATAAATAATTGTTGACTATTTTTTCAATGAAAGAGTAGTCAGAAGAGTGCTTAGGTTTGCTGTAATACCTTAACCTGGTTGGAGGAGAAACAGCTAATAAGCAACTAGGTGCTTACTGTGGAGCTACCTAGTGTGAGGAAATGAGACACTTATTTAATTGGGTCTTTTTTTGTGTTTTCCCAAGAAACAGTATTAAATAACTTAGAAAAAAATCAGAGAGTCCAGCTACTTTAATCTCAATTTTGTTCTGGCCCCTAATATGTGAAATAATGTAGCATCATTTTACTTTTCTGAATCTCAGTTTTCTCCTCTTAAAATGGGGATAATACCTTCCTCAAAAAAATTTTTTTTTGAGCCAGGGTCTTACTCTGTTACCCAGGCTGGGGTACAGTGGTGTGTGATCACAGCTCACTACAGCCTTGACTTCCCTAGCTCAAGTGATCCTCCCACCTCAGCGTCTTGAGTAGCTGGGACCACAGGCAGGAACCACCATGCCCGTCTAATTTTTTCTATCTTTTGTAGAGACAGTGTCTTACTATATTGCCTAGGCTGTCTTGAACTGCCTGGCCTTCCTCAAAATTTTGTTGTGATGATTAAATTTGGTAATATGTGAAGGGCCTGATATATAGTACATGATTAACAAATGACAGTGATGATATTGAAAACAGTTATGGTATCTGAAACTATTGCCATCCCTCAGCTTCTATATTTATGAAATGGAATGGACTGAAGTAGAAAGTTTTTTATTTTCAGCCCTGATGTTCTAAGATCCCATAACATCTGGTTCAGTTCAGAGCCCTGGCTCCTCTGTTCCCAACAATCCTACACAGTGCCTGGGATTCTATGAAGTCCTGAATATTCTGTGATGTCACAGACCATGGGAGCAAAGTCCAGGAGAAGGAAGCAGTTCTCCTTCCCAAGGATATTTAAGGATGGCGGCACGATCCTATGTCATAGACACTTCCCACTACCTCCTTTTGGCATACAGACTCTTAACTGGAAGAGAGTGGGAAAAAGGGAATTAACTTTTTTGTTTTTTACTTTCTTCTTACTTATGAATCTATTTAATAATTTCATAGATTCTCCAAGAGCAGATTGAAATTCAGGGCAGACCCTTCCTTTCAAAAGCTGAGGGAGTTACTTGTGAAACTCCCAAATGAGTGGGAGTAAAGGAAAGTATGTTGGACCAAGCAGCAGGTCATGGGGTCCTTGTCCAGGCTCTGCACTGACTTGCTGTGCAGTTCTAGACAAGTCACTTAACCTCTCTGAGTCGGTTTCAGCCTCTGGAACAGGAATCAAGTGTACTAGCTGATCCCTAAGATTCTTTCTGGCTCTTGCATTAAATGATTCTAAATATTACTAAATAACACCAGGTATGATGTTATTGCCTGGAACTTGACACTGATTCAGCATTATTTTGTTTTAAAATAGTGGGTTAAATGGAAAGAAAAAGACTAAAGAATGAATAGTTTCCCCTGAGAATGGATCTGACAGCTACCTCCTGCACTGACTCCTCTGAATCCATGGCTCACAACTCAACAATTTCTCTGCTTCCATTATTTGTTCAGAATCCACCAGAGCACATAGCGTTCACACAGGGTCCTCTGCAGGCTTCTGCCCCTGCTGGGCTCACATTTCATGCCTCCTGCACACAGGGAAGTGAAGTCCCTGCCCGCCTTGTGTGTGTACTTTTCTCTGATGGAGCACAACAAGAAGGAAAGCCAATCAGCCGGGCCTGCCAGACTCCAGACAGATCCTCTGGGCTTCACCTGCAGTAGTTTTGGTCCAAGTCTCAGAATTATGGAGCCAAACTGAATTCAGCCTGAGCCACCAGTAACTTGGGGGTGACTGGAGGGTCAGGATCCAATGCTGGAGGAAAAGAAAAATCTCCTCTATTGGAGAAAAGATTTAAAGGAATGGAACAAAACATTTTATTCTTTCTCTGCCTGGCCTACCAATTTAGAAAACCTCACTCAATGAATACTGGTCCTAGAGTTAGAAGAACTGGGCCCCCAGCTATGCTTCTCTGCTGCCCTACATTGATTGTGCTATCTCTGGGCTAAGTGGGTTTCAGTGTTTGAAAAAGAAAATCTAGAAATATTTGCTTACTGCTTATGACAATCAAACATAGGTCAAATGCAAAAAAAAAAAACAACAAAAAAATCTTTAAATGGAGTTTTTTCCTGTTAATGCTCATTTTTTTCCAGCCTTATAGGGGTTATTGATTTGTCAGAACTCTGGCTTTCTCACTAGTCAAAGACACGGTATTACATTTACTGACAGCCAATGCCTAAAGAAGGTTTCTCTGAAGCACCTAGAATGAGAATCTAGAGCTGCAAACAACAGCAATGGATATTATTTAAACAAAAATGGGTCTGCATGTTTCATATGGCAGTAACACAGCTATATGAGTCAAACTTCAGCAACAGCCCAGGCCCAAAATGAGATATTTGTGTAGAAATTAAGTGAGGCCCATGGAAAATACCACCCCTCAAAAATTAGTGATGTGAGGCTTTAATAGCAGAGTGGAATCTAATATTTACTCTATTTCACTTTCAGCCCTGGCTAAATATGTAGCCTATGCTAAGAACACATTTTCCTTCCCTTAAAATGTTACTTTTCTCAATTCTTTATAGCTCTAAAAATTTTAGATGTGATCATTACGTAGGTCAAACTACGTATACATATTCTTAGACTCTTATACTTTAAAAAGTGACATTTAAAAAATTGGCAATGAAAACAATTCTCAATGAATATATTTTATTTCCCCCCCCAATTTTTTCTTTTCTGATCTAATTCTATGCTCCCCACTCCAAAAAGCAAAAAGCAAAAAACTCCTCTCCTCCCACCAATGACATCACTGCAGTTGTATGTTTGTTTACTTTTTCTCCTTTACTGGTATGTAAGGTTCATGTGGACAAGGCTTTGTCTTGTTCAGCAATGTGTCCATTGCCCTGGACAGTGCCTACTACCAGGTAGCCATTTAATCAATATTTGCTAAATGAATTAATTGCTTTCAAGAAAATTTATATCTCTATTGTTCATCCCTTCTCAACCCCTGGAAAAGCTGGAAAATTCAAGGTAAAATTGAGTTGTTATTATAAACTATATCCATGGCTCTCAAACCTTAGTGTGCCAAAGAATCATCCGATGGCACCTTTTAAAATACAGATTTTTGCCTGCCTCCCCTTCTTCCCAGTTCTGTTTCAGTATGTCTGAGTGGGTGTGGCCTGGGAATCTGCATTTTAAAGCAAATACACCAGCTCTTTTTGGTAGAAGCAGTCTGGGCACCATGTTTTAGGAAATGCTGACCTGTACCCATAGTGGAACTATAGCTTAATATTATGGACAGAAGATCAGGGAATGAAGGTTAGAGGAGATCATGGGAATGAATTTAGTTTAACCTCTTTACCATTTGGATCAGGAAACTGTGGCCCACACAGGGACAGGAACTGGCCAGAAATCATCTAGTAAATTGGTAACAGTTTGAGAGGATCTTCTGAGATGCTTTATGAAACCACTCCTTTTGCAGTTTCATTCTGCTTACCTTGTAGATCTAACCTGTCTTAAGCCACATTGTATCATAGGCTATCTTGTTAACACATTTAAATGCCATTTGCTGATGCCTGGTTTTATCTGGTCAGTATCTCTCGTATTTGCAAGTCTGTTACTACATTAAGTGGCACTGATTACCAGAAAGCATCCTAGTATGCTGAAAAATACTTGAAATGATCAGCTAATGAAGGTACTAAGTATGTTTTCTCATTAGTAATAGTGCAGGCTCTGAAGCCAAGCCCAGTATCTATACAGACTTGTACTGCTAAATTAAAAGCAACTGTGGGGCAGAGAATAGCAACATTTTGAGGAGAGACAAATCAAACCTGACATATTTTGACTGCACTGGTGTACAATGATCTGAGCTCACTTTTAAGGGAGAGAAGTTTGGCCCAAAGGAGAAGTGAAGGTCCCAGAGCCAGGAATGCTTCACAGAACTCAGGAGCTCTTTCTGGCCTCTAAAACATTCATTCCCTCTGTGACTTGGAACAAAACCCCTCCACCTCCCATTCCCACAAACAGAGAAAACTGCTCACTTACTACCTTAAAGGAACACATGCTGGTACATGAAGATTAAAACATACTGGGCTGGCAACACATTTCTTTCTTTTTCTATTGACCTGACTCATTGGGGGAAGCTAGCATCTTTAATAAATTGTAGGGCTCAAATCAACTCTCAAACTTGACAGGGCAAATTCTTATTTAGCATGTAATAAATTATGGATACACACTAAAACACTGCTAAGGCGTGGAATCAGGCAGCTATAAATGAAGCAGAGAGTTTCGTTTTTCATTTTATCCACCTCAGAATGGTTTGCCTTCAAAAAAAAAAAAACCCAATGGATGTATATATATATATATATATATATATATATATATATATATATATATATATTATTGTAATTTAAAGTTTCTATGTTCAAAAATATAGTACATCATCATTAAATAAAAGTGGCAGTATGATGAAATAGGAACATATTACTTTGAGTGATGAGATCTGGATCTTGCCCTCTACTCTGTCACTGACATTAGGCAAGCCAGTTAACCCCTTTAATCCTCACTTTACTCTTCTCAAAATATGGGAGTTGGATTAAACAATCCAAAGGTCACCTCCAGTTCTATGAATTTGTAAATGTAAAATTTTAAGAAGGAAGGTATTATGAAAATTGAATTTTGGTGAATGACAGTATTAAGAAAATTAAACCATAAATTGTACCACACAGAGCTGGAATCTTAAGTGAAATTATTTAAGAATATATGTGATGGTCAGCAAAGGAAATAATTTAAAAAGTGAAAGCCCACAGAATGGGAGAAAATATTATCAAAGTATCCATCTTACAGGGATTAATAACCAGAATATATGAGGAATTCAATGCAATAGCAGAAAAGGATTCTGTTTAAAAAATATGTAAAAAACCTAAATAGACATTTCTTAAAAGAAGACACAGAAATAGCTAACAGCCAATTTTTGTTTAAAAATTGTCAAAATCACAAACCAACAGGAAAATGAAAATCCAAACCACAAGGAGGTATCCCCTATTTGAATGATTATTATAAAAAGACTAAAATGCTGGTGGGGATGTAGAGAAAGGGGAATGCTCATATACTGCTGATGGGAATGTAAATTAGTATAGCCATTATGGGAAACGGTATGGAATTCCCCAACAAGCTAAAACTAAAATGACCTTAATTAGTCCTTGCGTTGATGAACTCGTGGCTAACACTTGTCATTAGACAAGAGAGCGGGAAGAAGCCCTCCCAATCTTTTTAGATCTGTCTTTGGGAGAATAGTTCTTTTTGCCATAGGGCAAAAGAGTGGCCCAATTACACCAAATCTTTTCCCTTCCTACCTACGTATTTCCATTTCCCCCAATCATCTATTACAAGTTCCCAGAAACAGTGAATCCCAGCTTAGAACTGGTCTCAATCCATGAAGTACGGTCTGACAGGACAGAGTCCATGCAACCATCATCAACTTGGGTCTGGTCCCATACTTCTACTAATGCAGCTGAAGGTAATGTAGCATCCCTCCCTTCTACCACACATGTTGTTGGTTCATATTGAGTGTATATGGAATAATCTCCCCAGATCTTCTTAACATGAACCACTGACAAGCCAAGGCGCTCCCATTTGTTTAAATTCTAAATGCTGAGCTTCACATTTATTTTTGTTAACTTTCTTTGTGATGGCTTCAGCCCTTCCTGTTCCAACCTGTCGAGATCACTCTGAATGTTGATACTGACATCCATCATATTAGCGATCCCTCCCAGCTTTCTGTCATCTGCAAATGTGATCAGCATGCTCCTATGCTTTCATCCAAGTTTTTGATGAAAACTCACTGTATTTTTTAAAAGTCTTTTAATTTAGTTGATTTTGGTCCAATTTTTGATAATTGTGTAATGCTATCTAAAAGCAGGGGAATCCAAGTTATGAGGTTCAACCTGATTCCAAAATAATGTAATTAAAATAAATATGCTTTGCAAAATTGAGCCAGGCCCCAAAGGTAGTACCAATGTGACCCAGACTCTGGCATGGTCAATCTGCTATTTTGGACAAAGCTAACAATTAAATTGGATAAATGTTTGTTGATGAAGATGATGACTCTAGACTAACAGACTGAATGGTACAAAGGCAAGCAAACACACTAGATTGATTTTTCAGTGTGGAGACAGTTCCCAGCTGGGACAACTCAAAGTGCTGGGAAGGGTTTGCCATTGAATGACTAATTAGGCCATGTAGACTGATAATTGGATAATTTGGGGCCAAAAAATCACTTTTGAGGCCTAAATTATCTGAACTGGCCATCTATCGTGCTTTCAAATGCCCTGGAACAATGTCAAATTGCATGCTCCAGCCTTAGCCTAGGCAGTGCTAAGAAGCTTCACTAATTGAGATGAACTGCATATGGAGAGGCCAGGGTGCCTGTGGGAGGGTAACTCTTCATTCTTGAATACTTTTCTAGCACCCACTCTCACTGGAACCAGAGAGACAGTGAAGCTTGGTATTTAGGAGCACAGGTTTTGGGTTCAATATACTTGGCTCCTAGTACACTTGGCTCTTAATTCTATCTCTGCTGCATATATTAGCTACATGACCTTTGGCAATTCAGCCCTTTAGCCTCTCCCAGTTTAAATTTCCTTATCTGTGAAATAGAGATCATACTACTTACCTTAAGAGTGTTCTGCATGGTATCTGATGTGTCGTGTTCATGCTCATTAGGACATTCAACAAATGGCAGAGTAAGAAAGTTTGGCCAAGGAAATAACATCAGGGCACTGTGCTAAAGCTTTGACAAGTATAATTGTATTTAATCTTCACAAACAACCCCAGGAAGTAGATATTATTGTTACTCTCATATCACAGATGAGGAAGCTGAGGCATCAAAAGGTGTAATCAGTTGCTCAAGGTCACTTAGCTAGTAAATGACAGTGTTGGGATTTTCACCTAGGCCCGCATAATTCCAAAGAAGCCTAAACTGTTAACTTAGTCTTATTATTCTGCTTTATTTTCTTACACTATTATTTGAAACTTGATTTTAGTCAAGAGCCACTACTTATAATCAGAATAAGAGTCCTCAACCTTTGATGCTAAGGATCTACCATACTTCTCATATGATGTTTTGTGATCAGGTGCAGAGAGGAGGCTTCGAAGCCTATAATGAGGGTAGGGAAGAGGGAAAGAGGATCACAGCAGGCACACTAATCATTTCTATCAACACTGCAACCTAAGAGAAGGGTACATAGCAGGGACACACTCACTCTTTACCAGCCATTAGACCAGAAGCTTGAGACACTGATTAGACCTGGGGACAGCAGTTTGGTAGCAGCCACCAAGACAGATCAACTGACTGGGGGCCTCTAGACTGGTATTTCTTTATCTGAGCACAAGCTGTGATTCTAAGTATTTTTTGTCTTCAAGTAGGAAGGATAATGATGCCTACATGGTGGTTTAAAGGATAAAATGAGACAATGTACCACAATGTCTAGCATATAGAAACTGCTCAATAATTGTAGACTTTTTTCCTTCCCTTCTCTCTTCATTTAGACCCTGTTTTACTAGAAGTTTGCTTTTCTAAGCCCTTTAAATAAATTGTCTTGCAGAACTATTTATTCATTTGCTCAGAAAATCCTTTCTTGTGGCTTTTCTCTGTGTTACCCAAATTCTGAGGAATTTGCAGGGTTCAGACTGATGGGATTTTACTATATCTCATATGAAATAAAAATGTTGATATGTTTTGGTTGACTTAACAACACCAATCGTCATTTATAATCTTCAAAATGTTTTTACAACCATCATTCTTGTGTGGCTGGTGTTCACAATACTCCTCTGAGGTTAAATATTGTAATCATCTCCATTGAAGGAGGGAGGGAGCCAAAAGCAGGAACCAGGTGACACAGGCAGGAAGCAGCATAGGTGGCGTTCCATCCCAGTCCTCCTGACATCTGATGTCACGGCCAGAGCTCACTCCTCTCCACCAATGGTCTAATCTCTCGGAAGAAGCAGCAGGTCAATCAATGTTGATGCAATTGCATAAACTGCTTAAGAATAACTGGAGGCTCACCCAGATGGTTTGAACACAATATGAAAAAAAAAAAAACAGTAGTCACTTTGTCTAGATCATGAGAGAAATCTACAAATTGTAGTTCGCCTGTGCATATTTTGATTGGCACAAACACCAGGAATCCTGCAACAATGTGTATGACAGGTGCAGCACTGTCAGGGTCATTTGTTAAGGCATTTAGAGATTCAATAAGGCAAAAATTATTTGGCGCAATGGATGCACTGAATTGCTAAATGAAGTGAGAAATACAGAAAAGGTATGAAAACTGTCTAACACGGTGCCAGACACAAAATCATTCAATCAACTCTTATTGCAAGTACCATAAATAGAGACCCTGATCATTCATTTGAAAGCAGGAAATCACAAAACTTACTCTGGAATAATCGAGATCTCTGGGTGTTGAGTCTGTTAAAGCTCGGACAAGGGCATTCATCATGCAGATTGGAGGAGAAGGTGGAGAGGGCTGAGAAGGTTCCTGTTGTAATGGGCTCTTTGGTTTGGAAGGTAGACGACCTCTCCTCCCTTTCAGACTATCTGTACGGACAACTAATGCCAAAGAGACAAAAAAAAAAAAAATCTTCAAAGATTATGTTATGAATGACCATAAATCGCAAAAGGGAATAAAAACACATTATAGCTGAGTAATCGTTAATGAGACCAACCATTTAAAAGTGGCAGTAAGATTGGAATAATATTCACACAATGATTTCATGAGAGTTGAAGCAAGCAGCATAAAAGCCACCCATATTTACATTTGGTAATGAATTAGCACTAAAACTCTCCTTCTAAAATAGAGCAAAGATGTATGTATACAAGTTCTCTATTAATTTTGAGAAATTAGAATAGTCCTCAATTATTTTAAAATGTAGATATATATGATAAAATGTTGAAAGGAAAAAGGAACAAGAAAAATTCACCATCCCAGTGTAAATATTAACTTTTTTTTCAGTGATTTCTGAGAATATGTATGAGCAAACTGGGTAAAAAGCATTATACCATACCTTCTTTTACCATTCCAACACTGAGACACTTCTGAAATCGACAGTACTGACATCGGTTTCGACGTCTCTTGTCTACTGGGCAGTTTTTATTTGCCAGGCAAACATATTTTGCATTTTTCTGCACTGTTCTCTGAGAAAACATAATACAAGATAGTCAACTGATAGTTTCTGGAAAAAGGTAGGACCTGACAAGATGTATTTTAATTACAATGTGAAAAGCGACAGTGCAATTCATATAATTCGATAAATTTAATTTCCTAACACGCTAGCCTGCAGGAGAAACAATTTTATTAGTGTTAGCTGCTGACAATGAAAATCATCTCGGATTGTTCTAAAGCAAGTCTCAGGAGACACCCAACTCTGAATGATAAAATCATATCTGAAATTACCAGGTCAACATATCATACCTTGGAGAATTAGATTATCTCCACTTTTAATATCCCTTTGGGAACAATTTTCTACTTGTTCCACTCCCCTGATTATTGCTGACCTTATTAAAATAAAATCAAAATTATCTGGGATGTATTTTGTTTGCTATCACTATTGTAAGTCAAATATCACAGTAACTGGCTTTGTTACCCAACAGAGATGAAATCATAAAAAGCAAAATCAGGATTTTTCTGATTAAAACATATAGGAAATAATATTATAATGCAAAAAAATTCCCTTAATCAGCCTGTATAGCTTATTTTATCTTTAAAGACCATATATGATAAACAGGCCATTTCTGATTTTTCAAAGCAAAATATTAAAAGTAGTTATTAGAAATCATTACCATATCTAAGGAAGAAAGCAAAAAACCCCAAAGAATAAAAAAAATAAGACAAAGAAAGAAATATGAGAGCCATATATTTTCAGTGAAAATTCCTATTAATAGGTCATTTTATAAATGACTATTCACATAGACACCAAAATAACCATATTGTAAAAAATATAAAACTTAAGCTTGGGTAGAAAAATAATGTTGTGTTTTTCAGAATCCATATAATTTGGAAATAACACATGGAGATATAAACATATTTCAAACTCCAAATTTAAACAAATGCTTGCTTTTAAAATTGAAAACATTTGTGCAAATGAATGTATTTTACCACTTAGGGTGTAACTGCTCAGAAATTACCTGGATCTATACAACTCCTAATAGAGCAGAAAGTTGGAATTTATTTGGGAAGCCTGGGCTGCATTAAAAAAGAAAGAAAGAAAAGAAAAGAAATCCAGATAACTTGGGCTTCATGATCTATTTTGTGTTCAGACATCTAGATTTGCTTTCAACCTTTACTTTCAGTCATCCTCAACCCCATGTTTCAGTTTTACCCTATTACCTTCTAATTTCATTTTAGGGGATAGAATAACAAAGTCAACCTATCTCAAGTCTAAGACATGTTTTCCCTGCCTTAGTAGGTGATTTTAGTTTAAAATGCAAAATTCTGAAACACAGACACACTTCTGAGGTTCCAGCATTTAAATTCTTAGCAGTCTGTAAGGGTAGGAAACGTGTGTTTCCTGAATAAAGCTTTCATTGAACATGCAGTAATTTCTAACACTCTACTTCTTGCCATCATCCTCAAGGCTATGTGCCAATTTGAGTGCTGGTGGCATTTTGCTTCAGGTATACATTTTCCCAATAACCTGAAGCCTTCCCTACATTTGTGTGCATGCACAGTTTAAGGACAGGGAGAGATCGTTATGGTTCAATCACCGAATTCCTATCATTAACAGCACTTCATGTCACATTTTTAAAGAATTCAATTTAATGGTAGAAAGCCACTGGGTAAAACCCACTCCGGTTCCCTTAATTAACAGATCTGTGGGGTGGTTCTCCCCCATCTTGCCCCCACCCTTTCAAGTATAGATTTGTTTTCAAGGGATTGCTGCAGAAAAGGGAAGCTGTTGGGGAACACTTAATTGACATTTCTAGACTCAGAATTGTATTACCACTCTGGTATTTTGGTCAACTCTCAATTATTTAGGGATAATTATATTTGTAGATTATTCGTAATTCTTTATTTTTCTTTTACCCCTTTCTGCTGCCAGTTTCATTGTCCTTCAGCACTTTCCACTGAAATCCTGTAAAAATAAAATCTGCTAAAGGAATGTAGTTACTTGAAAGTAGTTCTGATAAAGCTTGAGAAAGTAAGACAAAAAAATGGCTAAACTAAGTGGCTAAAAAATAAAATAAAATGGCCGAGATTCTGCATTTAAAACATCATAATCCCAAATATCTGTAGGGCACTTAACATACTGCAGTCTTTCCAAACATTTTCTCATTTATCTGCAGAATTCAGGTAGTGACATGATTACTATCTGAAGATCAAAAATAACTGTTGCTTGTTGCTACGTATATCCCTCCACAAATGTGCATTTTTACAAATACTTTATAGCTTTTGCTTAATAATGAGCTATTGTTTATAGCCCTTTAAAGATTATAAAATACTTTCGTATGTATTTTTATCTCATTGAATACACGGCCCTTCTCTGAATTTTATTCACTGATCGGGAAACAGGCCTAGGATGAAACGTCATGCCCAACGTGATACAATTGGAAGGTGAAAGATCAGAGTCTTCTATTTGATTCTTCTCTCTCCAATTCCAGTATGCTCCCAGATATATTCTATTGGCCTCCCAAATCCCAGTTACCCAATCAGCATCCCCTTCCTCTTTCTCTCTACCCTGTCCAGCACTGGAGGATAGGTAATAATTTGTGTAGGTTTGTAAATGCCTGAAATAACGGCCAGTAGTGTGGGGAGTGAGAAGGATGACACAGAAGTAAGTGTCTGATAAAGTCTGGGAGTCAATAGCAAAAGGTGGCACAGCAAAAGAGCAAGGTCTTTTCCCTAAGTGGCAGAAATAACACTGAAAGATTCAGGAGTCAGGAGAAATCAGCTGGAAACATCTCATGGGCAGCTAAATTACTGCTTACAGCCTACATAAGGCTTCACTGCTCCTCCAGGCCTCAGCTTCCTCTTGGGTAAAATATGGGGGAGGCTGATGGCTCTCCCACTGTAAAATTTTTCTGTTAGGCCTATGAGGGAATGAACTGTGTTTATGCCTGGCACTGTATGTGGTATAGAAGTAAAGAAGGGTTCCTGGAGGACAGGAGAACCCCAAGTTCTATCTTCTGCGGAAAAAGCTGCCTCACATGCATCTAGACAGCTGCTCCTGTCTTCCAGAGCCGCAGAACTATGTAAAGGGAGTGGACTTTGGGGTCAAACAAACATGGGCTGGCATCCTGCCTTCATCTCCCTCTCTGAAGGTGTGTCCTGAGGCAGCTGATTAACTTCTCCAAACCTCAACATCCTCATCTACAAAACAAGGATAATTAATATCTACCTTTAAAACACGGTTACTAAAAATAGCTAGTGAGTAGCCAGAATTCAATCTTAGGTGTGTCTGACTCTAGAGCACCAGCTCTTAGTGTAAGGACTAAATGAGACACAAATGTCCAGGGCTTGGTACGCACACCCTATCCCCTCAGGCACCATGGATGGACAAAGAAAGCAAAGAGGTTTTTGCATTTTCTAAGTCACAGGTCCTTTTAAGACTCTGCTGAAAGCTCTCCGGAAAAATGTTCATAGGGCAGTGTCAGGCCAGGACGTTCACGGACCCCCGGAGTCCAGCTGGGGTGGCCGGCTGTACATGGAACTCAGTGGCAAGTCCCTGATAAAATGGATGTGAAGGTACTAGGAAGAACTGTAGGAACGCAGCGTGCGCATTACAGCGCTCAAACCCGGAAGGACCAGGACGCTCCTCCGCCCACTTAGAAGCTCCCTTCAGCGAGGGGGCTGGGTGCAGAGGGGAGGGGGCGGCGTGCTCTCACCTTGAAGAAGCCCTTGCAGCCTTCGCAGGTGCGCACGCCATAGTGCTGACAAGCGGCGTTGTCTCCGCACACGGCACACGTGCCCTCGCCCGACGACGAGCTCCTGTTGGGCGGCGACGGCAAGCTGGGACTCTCCCCCAACAAACTGGACGCGGTAGGAGAAGGCGTTAGGCCGAGCGGCGGGAAGGCCAGAGCGGCCGCCCTCTTGGCCAGCGGCAGCCCGTACGGGTGGCCCTCGAGCGCGGCGGCCTGGCTGCCCGCCGCGGCTGCGGCTCCCAGGGGCAGGCTGAGTGCGGCGGCGGCCGTCGGGTCGTAGCTGAGGTGGTGGCCGCCGGCCGGGCTGGGCGCGGGCGGGTGCGGCGGCGAGGGCTTGAAGTGGAAGGGCGGGAAGCGCGCGCCGGCCACCGGGGGCACCGCCTTCATCCGCGGGTCCAGCAGCGGGCCCGGCGCGAGGCAGCCTGGAGCTGAGGGCAGCGCGTCGTCCCACAGCGCCCCCGCCTGCGGGGGGAAGGCCGGCGTGGTGGGGGTGGACGGTGGGGACTGCTTGAAATACATGGAGGTGCTGGGCAGCACCTCGTCTTCCGGGCTGGAGGCGGAAGGGATGGATGGCTGCTGCTGCTGCTGCTGGTGATGGTGGTGGTGGTGGTGGTGGTGGTGGTGATGGTGGTGGTAGCCGTGCGCCCGCCCCTCCTCCACCTTGATCAAGGGCCGCGGCTGCATTTGGTACACGCAGGAAGGCTTGAGTTCGTAGTTGCTCGAGTAGCCCTCCATGAAGGTACTGAAGCTGGGCAGGGACGTGGTGGCGGTGGCCGTGATCTCAGTGCTGCCGAGGTCCATGGTCAGCTTGGTGTAGTCGGGATTCATGATCTCTGTGGTGTATTCCGAGCTGTATGTCTGTGCGGCATAACTGGAACCTGGAGGTGAAGGGCTATATTGGGCTTGGACGCAGGGCATATCTGCAGGGACAGAGAAAAGGGTCTCTCAGAAGCAAGTTAACACTGGTTTTCTAGCTAACAGGCAGCAATGGGTTCCGCTCTCTAATCTGGGAAATAGAGAGGAACTGACATCCTCTCCGTCTGGTAGCATAGACAAAAGGCCCCACACTTACTTTCTTTGTCCCTAGTAAGGAAGCTGAATTCCTGACAAGGGGGTGCCAAAACCTGGCCTCCTGTGGACCTCTGTACCTATCTTCCTTCCCTTGCCCTGTCCTCTCCACCAGATTTGGGAAACTTGAAGTCTTTCCTCATAAGCTCAGACATGGTTTTAAAAAGTGGCTTTGAGTCCTGTAAACTAATTGAAGTGGCCTCCTCAGCTATAACCTAGGAGGACAAAGAGAAAGCCAGTCGGTTTATTTTTGGGGAAAGAGACCATTGGTCTCACTGACTTATAAACCTGAGTTAGTCAAAAAAGAGCTACCCTGTGAGAGATTTAGTGGCCAAGGGAGACAGTTGACATTCTAACATTTTATAAGTGCCAATTGAGCCTGCCCACACACGTTGTGGTTGCTTTCTCCCACCCCCTTCCCACTCCTCCAATAGGGCTAGCAGCCTGCACAAACTGGACCCCTGTTGATAACTTCAGTCAGCTAGGTGGGGACATAGGCCCAGGAAATGGACTCGGGGGAGTTTGTACCATCTGCAAAGAAAAAGATCAGCAGCTGCAACAAAACACCCACCCATATATATATAAACACACATACATATATCCCAATTCTAACTAATAAAACATATCAGTGGCTGTTTTGTGGTAACAGTTTATAACTATCATAATAATAGGCAAGTTAGTATAGGTATTTCCTTGTGACATTATAATTAGTACCCATGATTTAAAAAAAAAAAAAAAAGCAGTTTGTGAATAGACTTGATATCTCCTCTAGTTTGACTATGTTGCCCCCAAAGTGGCTGGTATCCAGGGTGCTTAACATTGTGCAGAGGCTGAACTGAGTGAGAAGGCTCTGAGAATTATTGGACGTAGTAGATGATTTATCTAATTATTTTCCTTTATGGCTAAATATAAATGGTTAAAAAGAAAAAGGGCAGGGGGTGGGGGGTGGTTTCTGGTGGTTGGTTTTTCTGAGCCAAAGGAAAACCAGGTGCTTTACGCCTCTTTGGAGTCTATGGTGTAAAAGGTGTGACTAACAGAGAAGTGAATACTTCACATTTCCTTTGACATCTTTCTCTTACCCACATTTCCAAATCTGATTGAGTCATGCGTGTATGGGATGAAATCTTGACTTGAAAAAAGATGATGAGGGCCTGTTGGAAGAAGCAGTGATGAGGAGAGGCCAGTTCAAGCCTTTCTTTTCCAAGCAGGGCTTTAGAAATACACTCACTAGTTTGAAGTCAAAGGTTTACTTATCTTGCTGTCCAATTGTTGGGATGAAATGAAAGGCTAATCATTTAAAAGAAAACACTGCCTGATCTTTCATCTGTTCTCCTTCTCACTTTAGCACCTCTAGGATTTCTCCTTTAGTCTTTTCTGTCATTCTTCCCTGCCAATCCCTTCCTATTGCTCTTATTTGTGTCTTTCTGAGGTTTCTAGCTAGAAGATGACCTTGCTGGGATTGTATTCTATTTATCTGCATTATCTATGGTGCCTACACAGGCTTGGCACCTACTATTCCTTTAACAAATTTGTAAAGAGGTGGTACAAATCAAATCTAGAATCTGTTCTTTTGCCAAACTCAAATTTACTCTTTGGTTTTCAGTTGAAATGCTTTTCTCCTTCCCTCCGAGCTTTAAGCATCCAAACTTCTTCAGCCAAATGATTTGGGTTTTATATTAATGAAAATGCTCAGTATTGCCCTAAGTGATTCCATAACTCTTACATGTTTACACTAAAAGAAGAGCAAAATGAAATTGAAATGTATAAAATACCCCAATCTATTGGTATATTTGTATTTCTCTTAGGAAAATTAATTTTGAGCAATGCAACGCTTAATTTAATCTGGCTGCTCTACTCAGTAGCAACAGGGTGTGGTATACAGAGGAGCTTCCTGTGAGGAAGCCACCTGTGCTGTGAAATTCGTGGCCAGCAGTTACCGTCCTGGCACTGGGCAGGTCGACCACGTTGCCCGCTGGGTGTGTGGTTCCCCCACCCGCTTCCCTCAGCCAGGGAGGAGAAAGGTGTCCTGCCTTCGGACCTACCTGGAGGATATCTTGCGCGCTGAATGGTGGGGCTGGGGGTCTCTCCAGCGGAGGCTGAGAGTGTAGGAGGAGGGGACGTCCGGCGAGGTGAAGCGCAGGCAGTGCTGCCCGGCACTGCGGTGGGTCCAGGCTCAGGGCCCGGGCTTGCCGGGCTGCGCTCTTCCGCAGTGGGCTCTGGAGAGGACAAAGTCACAGTGAGACCAGGATGGATCATTACGGCCCGATCTGGGCGCATTGGGGACTGGGGGAATTGGTTGGGAACCTCTAGAAATGCTACATTAATTACAAAGACTTATAAAATTAAGGGTGATTAATGGTACAGAAGTCCCCCTGGGCAAGAAGCATCACACGGCCTTGAGGAAGCTGAGGAAAGGTTGTACGAACCCACGGCGCCTACCGCCGTTTTGTGGCACCAGAACCGAGGCTAAAAAAACGCGCAGCCGGTCATCGCCTATAAATTGATCTCTCTGCTCCCACAATTGATTCCGAGCTTGCGAAGTCAGGAAAACCGAAGAAAGCAGAACACTTGAGGAAGGAGCTCTTCCCCAATACGGGGATCAGTTAGTGTTCACCAGCGGAAAAAAGCCATTTTCCAACTCCACCAGCCCCCACCCCTCAAATACAAATTTTACAAGTTGCATAGGAAATGCACAAGGTCCGGAACGAATGCATGAATGCCCCGAGGAATTAAGAAAGTCTGCGCTTTTCATTCTAAATGCTAATGGAGCTTCGCTTCTATTAGCCTCGAGTTTCGAGGGCCAGGGGTCAAGCAAACAAAAGGACACCGAAGAGAAGGCTGGCGCTGGAATCTAGGGGACGAAGCGGATGGCGTTAGCGGCTGATGGGGTGGGCGGAGGGAGGTCCGTGCACCCAGAGGGTAGTGTCTTCGAGGGTGGGCAGCTTGGAGGCTCCTAGCCACCCAGCGGCCCAGAGGGGGCACATTCCTGAGGGTGCCGAGCGCGGCTCCCGGACCAAGGCATAGCCGCTGCGAAAGTTTGTAGCTGAAAGTGCAGCTCAGCAGGCCTCACGTTAGGATCCGGATGCCCCAAACTCCAGCCTATAGCGCCCCCTTTGTCCCTGGTGGGCACAGCTCGAAGGGTGGGAACAAGGACCCAAACACCCGCAAACCAAACCAAGCCAAAAACCTCTGAGGTGCCCGGGGCCACGAGGGTCGTATCTTGGCGCCGCTGAGCCCGGGGCTTCCCTGCAGGAAGAGAGAAAGGGACTCAGAGCCCCCAGGTCCGGGAAACCCTCGACGGCCAGGAAATGGGGGATTCCCTTGCCACCTCTAGCTCCAGCCGGAGCTACTCGGACGGAAAGCTTGCGCTCGCTGTAGCGCTGGTAGAAGCGGATCTTCCCATGGAAGTAGCCTGTGCTTCCCGTCTCCCCGCATCTTCAATGGGGGTCTCCAGCAATGCCCCACCCACCCCTTCTTCAGTGGGTGCCCGCATTCCTGCCCTGCATTCCCCGAGGGCCTTTCAAGCGGAGTCTTTCTCTGAGGGGAAGCCTCTGAACTCGGGTGGGTGGGGGCCGCATCTCCCCAACGAAGGGGTTCCCCTCGAGTGCCCAGCGTTCGCGGGAGGGACCCACACCGCCTTTCCTCCAGCCCAGCCCAGCGCCCTGCCGCTCTCTCCGCCCTACAAACGGCCGGTTACCTAGGCAAAGCCTCAGCGCCTGGAAACACGTTCTGCCGCTCCGGCTTGCGGCCGCCGGGGCCGGGAGCACAGAGCCTTGGGGTTGTAAATTAGAAGGAAATAACTACCTCTGTCAAAGCCCCTTTCTTTCTCGTGGGCAGACGAAAGGAACACCCCCGTGTTCCCCTCCCCGTGGTGGAGTGTGTGGAGGAAACCGTGAAACGCAGCATTGTGACCGGAGCTCCTCTGCGGAGTTTCCAACCCTGGGGAGCGGGGGCGGAGGTTGGGCGGGGGCAATAGCAGCAGAGGAGAGACCGACAGAAAGGGAAAGACTGAGATTCTCAGAAAGACCGAGGGAGACGAGACAAACCGCGGGGAAGAATTTCTGTGAACGAAGGGTCCCGGGGAACCAGGTGGGCGGGTGCAGGGGGAGGGAACGGGCGTGGAGGTTGCTATGGCCTAAGGAGTCTTTGATACTAACTGCGAGCATCTTGTTTAGGGAAAATAACTCGAATAAAGTAACTTCATTCATTGTGCCCATTAGCCTCGTTGGGCGGCTTTTTCATGCCCCAACTCGGCTTTGTAAAATGTTTCCCCGTCGTGGGAAAAGAGATCCGGCATTGGACTCTCGATGGAATGACAATGACTGACGGCTCCCTGTACTTCTCTCCCGGCACCCCAAGGCCCTGTGATCACAGTCTGATATTTCTGATGACTAACTCCTCGCAGCTCTTCCCTCTGGAGAATCCGGACGCATAAATAAATAAAAGGCAATCTCTAAGAACGGTCTTGGAAATCAAGGGACAGATGCGTTCTTCCTCGCTACTGCTCTGAGGCTTCCAACAGGTTGGAGAGGTGCCTTTGGAAGTCAGTCTCCGCAGCCTGCGCTCGCATGACCGCTCTCGTCTCACCACCGAGAACTTTCATTTCTACCAAGAGTAAAACACCCCGAGCAACTTCTCCAAAAGCGCTAGTTCTGTCAGTGAAAAGTAAAGCATGCCTTTCCCACACAGAGCCAAGGTCCGAAGGAGAGGGACACTGTTCCCACACGTGTCAGGCCGCTGGAGTCGGCAATTACACCCGATTTACCTCCTAAAGGAAAAGTGTAAACCCGCAAGTCAGCGACGCCAGGCAGACGTGCCTAGTGGAACCCCAGGCTCATTTCAATACAATAAGCCACATTCCTACAATTACGCCCTCTTTCCTGAGGTCCTCCGAGTGCCTCTGCAAACTCTGGCCGCCTCTGCCTAGGCCCTTCCCTCCCAAGCTTCCTTCCAGAGAACCAGCTCGGTGACACCATTAGGTACATTAACTTGGACCCACCAGAGCTCCTATTTTCAATCCTACTTAAAAGGCAGGAAAATTACTGCCGTTCATCACCGGAGCTGCAACTCCTGCCGCTGCTGCCGCCGCCGCCGCCGCCGCCGAGAGCATCATTACCATGACAACTAGAGCCGAAATACCCTGAATTACAACGCTGGAGCCGCTACAGCTCAAATCCCGGTCCTCCTCTTTGTTAGAGGCTTTTCGCCTCTTCGAGTGAGGGGAGGAATCCCACAAGCTCCAGAGATCCCCGCGGGCCCGCTACTGGGGAAAAGTTTCAGACCAGAACCTACGGGCCGCTAGGCTAGCAAAGCCAAAGCCTGGCGGTGAGGTGGGGGGAGGAAACCCCACGCTCAAAGTTGTCAATTTCAGGAGCGACGCTTCCCAGGCAGCCAACTTTTTAAACAAGTCCCCTTATTAACTGGGCGAATCTCATACGTACTTGAGTGCTGTGGCGATTCCGTCTTTAGAGCGAGTTTCTAGAGAGCTGTCCCGAAGTCTGCACTGGGGGGAGTCACAGCTGCTGTCCCGGAAGGGCTGCGGTGTACAATCCCAGCGGCTCCCGGAGGCGGTGAGTGACTGGTGTGGGATGCTGCGATCCCGACTCATGGGAGAGCACAGCCGAGAGATTCTGCGGGCGTCCTGGCTCGGGCTGCTACCAGGGAGAGGATGCCGCCGCTGTTCCCACCTCCACGGCCACCGCCAGCACCGTCAGCGTTGCAAAGTGAGCCCGGGAGGGGCGTCCAGCTGCGGTGCCGCGCTGCACCCGCGAGGGCTCAGGGCAAGAGGGGTGTGAGCGCGCAGGAGAGTGAAGTGTGTGTGCGGAGTGTGTGTGCGCGCTTGTGTCTGTGTGTGCGAGTGAGGGAGCGGGTGTGAGCGCGTCTGTGTATGGGGAGCGGAGGAGGAGCAGGAGCTGTAAGAGTGGGGGGGCGGGAGGCAGGAGACTCCGCTCTCCCGGCTGCGCGTTCGCTCGCTCTCTCGGCACGTCATTTATGCCACAGGAGCCCTAGCGGCCTCTCCATAGAGTGCCTGGAATGCGAGACGTCAATGTGACGCCATGGGACGCTACGTCACCCTCCTCCTCCCTCCCTTGGCCCAGCCGGTTCCGCGTGTGCGAGGGAGGGTGTGTGTGTTCGTGCGCGCGCCCGCGCGCGCGCTCCCCGGCCAGTCACACGGCCGCACAATGGAAACTCCACCGCTCGGCGGGCCCCGGCCCGGGGGCTTCTCGGACCCGCGGTGCCAGCCCTTTTGCAGCGGACCCTCTCGCCAGGGCGTGCGTCGGCGGGACGGTGCACCGACCTGCCCATGGGTCAGGCGGGACCGCCCAGCTGTCAGACTCGGGTGGAGTAGAGTTGGAGGAGTGCTGCTGGCGCGCCTCCGAGGCTGCCCCGAGGCACCAAGCCAGGGCGAGGGGGTAAGAGAGAGGACAGCTCTTCCGAAAGGGAAGGCTCCGCCTGCCAGCTTCTCCGAGTGACCTGGCAGCCGGTGCAGAAGGAGTCTGGCACCAGCCCGAAGACGCCCTGAGGTGCAGCTGCACTTTCCTCCTGTAAAGGTTCTAAAACTGTTTACCTCTCTGCGGTCCTCTGCGCCCAGGTTAATCCCCTCTCCCCGCACCATTTACTGGGTGCGTGTTTCACACAGGGATGCAGATGGCTCTGAGGATAATGTTTTATTTCTTTACACGTACGTTTCTTAACTGGACACGTTATAACCCAGCGAAGTGCACATCCATCATCCACACGCGCGCTGCAGCAAAAACTACTCAATGTGTATAAAACAAACACACGTGTTCAACAGCTGAGCGGGTCTGACTATTGCAAATCATTCCTCCTCCCAGTCCTGGGTCAGAAATGGAACTTTCAATTAGCACTTTCACTTTTTGATGGTTGTAGATGCCCTCTGCCCACATCTCCCAAATTAAACATTTCGAAATCAATCAACAGGATTTATTAGTCAGTCCCTCACTAGAGGATTTGCTTTGGTCTCCTGGGACATATTTGTCATAAAATGGTATGCCGAAAGCCTAGGCGACTGTATAAGGGGGAGCAATTTCTTGCTGGAAATGATAAATTTAAGTGTAAATTTCCTGATGAAAATAAAATTTATCAGAGTTAAAGACTCCTAGTCTCAAAGGTTGCTGCTGAATGAACAAAACCTCCTTCGGAAATGAATTTTTGCAGAGGAGAAAATATTTGAGTGAAACAATGCAGACAGAGTGGTCCCCATGTGGTCCACTTGAATCGCAAATACCGTTTTGTATCTTTGACCAGTCCCAATGTTTGTGTGTGGCAGGGGCAGGGGGTGCGCGGAGGGGAGATAAAGGATTCCGTTGTAGACAGCACACGTTTCAGAATCGAAGAAGGTTCGAGCTAGGACCAGAAACTTGAAAAGAAACTACATATAGATAAATACGGCATGTATATCTTTCTTCATCTCCACTTCCAATTTTGACAGGGTGGTGCGTAGAGGATCGTGGGAGGATGCCCCGAAAGTTGACCCAGCCAAAAGCAGCCGAATCTCTGCACAGTCGCGGGTTCCAATCCAGCCTCGGAAGAAAGGAGGGCGCTGCTACATTGTATCCATTCAAAGACTGGAGGGGGGAGCAGGACCTGGAGCCGCGCGGCGCTGACGCACGCGAGGCGCGTGATTGACGCAGGCGATGTTACTAAATTCAGCGGTTGGCCGGGCCCCGCCGCCGGCGCGCGCCGCAGATAGCGGAGTAGGTTCCCCTCGGTCACCCCCGCCCCTTCTCCATTCAGCGCCGCGTAGGGCGGGGCAGGGCGCGCGGGGCGGGGCGGGGCGGGGTGCGCGCGGCCGCGCCGGGATCCGGCCGAACCAAATATAGTCGGGCCTGTCTATTTTTAGCCGGCCCTCGGGCGCGAGCCCGCCGCGTGAGGGGGCGCCCTGACCCCGCGGGGAGTGCGAAGGGGGCGGGGGCGGAGTCGCCATCTTGGACTTGGTTCGACCCTGTCTGGTGACCGGCGATGCGGGGCCGGGCTCGGCGCCGGGGGTCGGGGTGAGTGGGTGCGAGCCGTGGGAGAGCAGGGGGCCGCCGGCGGCTCTTTCAGTCCGGCGCGGGCTGTGAGGAGTCAGTGGGGCGAGGCGCGGGCGACAGCGGGGCGCGCGGCCCGTGCGCGTGTGTGTGCGCGGAGCGGGGAGACGGTGATCCCCGCCCGCCCTGCGGAAGGCCCGGCGGTCCTGCCGCCCGGCCAGCCCCGAGTTGCGTGGGGGCGGAGCTGCCCGCGGCCACCACTTCCTGAGTGCCGGGGATACCCTTCCCGGACGTCACGGAGGAGCCGAGGCGGTGGTGGCGGCCCGGGGCTCATCCTGCACTTGCATCACGGGTGCAGCAGCAGCTGCCCTGCTCCTTTGTGGCTTTTTCCCTTGTTGAGTAACTGCTTTGTTAACTGAAAATACCATGACGGGCCAGTGTGATCACCAGCTCCAGACCTCAAAGAAGTGAAGCTGTCAGGCAAGAAGAGGGTGACTCCCCCAGCCGGCTGCGATGGTATCTGGTGGGTGGGTGTGTAGAGAAGCACTTGACAGTTTCCACGTCTTCTTGCCTAACTCTTCACCCCCAAGAAGATTTAAAAATACTTTTATTTCCATGCTGTAAAAATTTCATTTGTGTTGTGCACCTACCTCACCCCCCATAATCCCCCTTCAATTTAAACTTTCATGCAGAACTGCGATCACTGTAAGCAGGAACCCTAAAATTTAGGAAACATGACATTTTTCAATGAATTTATTGAATAAACTACATTTTCTAAATGTTAGTATATATGAAAGGTCCTTGCCTTTCATGTAACAATTCAGAGTTGTTATAAAGCTACTAGATTGTTCATATGAGTTGGGCTCCAGTGACCGTTTCAAACCAGTATCCTTGTTTACCTAATTTTTTTTTTTTAAAGAATACTCTTCTCCCTGGCTGAGAACCTCTAAGTAAAGTTTTCTCTCTTTAAGTGGGTGTGTCTTCTGGACCTCTATCTTGGTTACTTCTGTTCATCCTCCTCCTTTCTCCCCTTCGCCTTCCTTTACATCCTTTTCTTTTTTTTCCACATGCTTACTCCTTTACATCCGTTTCTTCCTTTACATCCTTTTCTTCCTATCAAGTGGCCAATCTCTGTTCCTGGACTGCTCTGTTAGATTGAGGACTGTTGTCTGACCTCCCTGAGCCAATGCACTGTTCCTGTCTCAGTGCTTCTCTGGGTAGGAAGCTGGACTGACTGCTGGAGAGGTCACTAAGTGGCCGCCTTTTAAAACTCAAATGGAACGTTATGGAAGCAGAGACACAGCTCTCTTATAGACGGAGACAGCATCCTCTGCTGAATCCTACATCCCTAAACGTATGCTGTTCTTTAGGTGACCCAAACATAATTAGTCTTTCTCGATTCTTTTTTTTTTTAGAATTAGTATCTACTGCTCTATAGCTTTTCAAAAGTCAGATTTATTAGAAATAAGGCATAATATTCTGTAAGGCATATGTAATGTGACTTTCAGTAATCTAAATTTCCTTTTTAAGATTTTATTTTTTTTATCTCTTTTGGGAAATCAAATCAAATAAAACTACCTTAGTTTGTGAAACGTTGAAAACTTTCTTGGTTCAGTCCTTTTTCTATAACAGAAGAGGGACAATTATATGTCATTAGTTTACATACACAAAGTTTCTGCTTTCATGATGCTCACTGCAACCAGCCTGTTAAAGAACTCTATAAACTAACCATTACAGATTCACTGGATAGTTACCTTTCATTTTGTTTTGGATTTGTAGGCCTAAACTGCCTGCAAAAAAAGAACCTATTTTTCTTAGAAAGTAAAATATGAAATTTGGGGGAAACTTATTGTATGTGATATAAAGCAGTTGTTTTAAATTGCTTTAAATGCTCTTCTGATGAAGTAATGACACAAAATCTTACTGCTTTTGCTGATATATAAAGAGGATGATTTCTTTTTAATGCAAAGATTGGGTGAGGAATGGTGACATAAAAATTCTAAGCCAAAAGTTGTTACCTAGGGTGAAAACAGGAAAGAAAAGTAAAAAAATTGTAAGTTCAAGTCTTCTAGAATCAGTGTAGAAATTCTATACTATCTTTAAGGTACATATATAAAATTTAGTAACTTCAGCTGACATTGATTTATACACTTAGATGTACCTGACTCAGTAACCTACAATCATTATAGTAAGTTTCTCTCTGACCTACATGCTTGCCATTCCTTAACAGTTTTGTCATTGCCAGGTTAGTCTTCCTAAAATTTAGATTTTGTTATATAACTTTTGGCCTCAAAAGTCTTCAGCAGCTGCATATTTTCTCCAAAGTCAAACCTAGAGCCACTTTTATTTCCAAGAATTTCCCTGCCCTAGTCAAACTGGTATTCTCACTGTTCTTCAAACGTCCTTTCAACTTCCCACATTTGTTCATAGTTTTCCTTTTTATGGCATCCCCTCCTTCCTCTTCTCCACTAATTGAAATGTACTCTCCTCTAAAACTAGCTCAGGAAGTGAACTCAGATTGTACTTTACAAAGTCTCACAAAGTTCTTATATTTCTGTCGTCTTTTTGTGCTCTTGTGTCCGTGGTCTATTCCCTTGTCAAACTGTAAGCTTCAAAAGCATGCCTCACACATCTTTGAAATCCCTGTAGCACCTACGAATGTTCAGTATAGATAGTATCAATAAAATATTGCCTCATTTAATTTGGATATGAATACAGAATAGATATAAGTAACACGTTATATGGATTTTTATTTGTTTGTTTTGTTTTTTAGAGTCTCACTCTGTCACACAGGCTGAAGTGCAGTGGCACGATTTCTGCTCACTGCAACTCGGCCTCCCGGGTTCAAGTGATTCTCCTGCCTCAACATCCAGAGAAGCTGGGATTACAGGTGCTTGCTACCACGCCTGGCTAATTTTCACATTTTTAGTAGAGATGGGGTTTTCACCACATTGGCTAGGCTGGTCTCCAACTCCTGACCTCAAGTGATCTACCTGCCTCAGCCTCCCAAAGTGCTGGGATAACAGGCCTGAGCCACCATGCCTGGCTGGATTAGGGTATTTTTGGCATGAGTGGACATATGCAAGTTCATTCATTATTTGCTTTCTTTACTTCAACTTTTTTTTTTTTTTTTTTGAGACAGAGTCTTGCTCTGTTGCTTAGGTTGGAGTGCTGTGGCACAATCTCAGCTGACTGCAACCTCCACCTCCCGGGTTCAAGCAATTCTCTCTCAGCCTCCTGAGTAGCTGAGACTACAGGCCCACGCTGCCATGCCCAGCTAATCTTTTGTATTTTAGTAGAGATAGGATTTTACTGTGTTGCCCAGGTGCAATCCACCTGCCTCAGCCTCCCAAAGTGCTGAGATTACAGGCATGAGCCACCATGCCTGGCCTACTTCAACTTTTAATACTCTGGATAGAATGTAGCTTATCAAGGTGCCTGCCACAAGCCCAGACAGCTGCATGGTGATAACAAGAAAATGGCAGTTTGGCTTGTACCTGTTGTATCTGCGTAGGAAGATTTGCTATGATTTGTTTTTTCCTGATAGACTTTTGGTTTGACTCTTATTCTAACTTCTTTCCCCTCTATTTGTACTTTCTCTTATGGTGCTTTCTCTCACTAATGGACTAGATGCTGTAAGTTAGGAAATGTTAATATCAACTTCTTTGGAAAAAAAATTTTAAGGTTTGGAAAATTGAGAACCATGACATTTTTGTATAACTCATTAAATATAAAAATTCTGGAATTTCTTATGTTTTCCAAAATATATTGAAATAGGTTAGCTTGCTACTTATGCAGAAGTAAAGTGGGCAAACCAATTTTGGAATTATGATTGTTTAGAATTTTTAGATTGAAGCTTATGTGACTGAATATTAAAGTTTATATTAACAAGTATAAGATAATATAGTAGATCAGGAAAGACTTTTTAAATTGTAGAAAAGTTTAGAAAAAAGTAGAAACCTGAGATGGAAAGATTACGTAACAGTATAAGTGCCAATAATACTTTAAAATCTCATTAAATAATGTGTTTTCATTTATTAGAAATAATAAGCATCAAGACAGGCATGCCGTCTGGTTAAAAAGATAGTTTATTTCTTGGTCATGTTTTCCTCAATCATTTGTAAACTCTGGAAGACCTCAATAATTTGGGGGAGAAAAGTCATCACTCGTGTGATAAACCAATTCAGGATATTATTTATGCCTATGAAACAAGATCTGCCTTTTAATTAGAGTTGATGGATGAAATAAATACCTCTTTCCAAATATAACTGCATAACCCCTTTCCCGTCATTTCAACACTGAAAAAAAAAAATCAAAAAGATTACCTCACATCTACAAGTTCAGTTCCTTCAGCATATTCTCCAACAGTGAGATGCTGATATCACAAAAAGCACTAGACTGCTTCTCAGAGACCTGGGTCTGGCTTTGCTGCCCGGAAGGTGCCCAGCCTTGGGTAAGTTCATCTTTTGGGGGGCCTAAATATTATTTGTAAAATGATAGTGTTAGGCTCACTTTATGATCTTTAAGGAAATTTCAAGTTCTAAAGTTGAATGCTTTTTTAGACACGTTAAATATTGTGAATCATGTGTCAGCTGTGCCCTGGTCTCCTAAGTGATTGCTATGGCAAGGAGACTTACAAACTCTTGTATACAACACGTGTGCTTTTAGTAGTAGTTACATTAAACTGCTTTGGCCTGCATGGTAATGAACTAGAGCCACTGAGTGGGGTCTTGGTGGCCTGAGAGAGTTAATGCTGCCAGCATCACAGCCTTCTGTCTATGAAGTAGAAATGAGCAGAAACCTGGATAGTCCAAAAGTCACTTTATATTTAGCTTTGGAATTTGTTTTTATGCCTTCATTTGAATATGGATGAGTCACAAATTGACTTCATACAAATTAGCAAACTTTCATTGGAATGGATTCTGTTGTTTGCTCCTCTTCAGTTCCTTTCTGATCCTCACTGCATGCGAAGCACAAACCATTTCTTAAGTGTAGCGGTGGAGGCAGAACTGTCCTTTTTCTGTTTCTTCCTAGAGAAGGCTTGATGATGGTGGGGTTGCAAGTCTTGTATCTGCTTTCAGAGTGTAAATAAATAGAGAAAGTGAAATAGTGAGAAGGCAGGTCACAAGGAAAGTACCAAGTAGGTGTTAAGTTGAAAAAAATTTGGCAAAACAACCAGGATGAATACAGTAGGTTGTATTTGCAAACTTGTTAAGTTTGTGGATGGATACATCTTTATGGATAAGTAAGAGCTGACTTCGTAGGCATTTGGAAGTATCTGAATTTTAGTAGATTGTAGGTTGAGGTATCAGTTAGATTTGGATAGTAAAAACATGGTTTATCTATTCTTTAAATGCCTGTTCTACATATTTAGGTATCTGGTTTCCTCCTTACATCATGTAATTAGTAACTGATGCTGATTTTTTACCATAATACATTTTCCAGTATTCTGCATGTTTATAGTTCACTACTGGAAAAATTCGTCCCTGACATCTGTTCTCAATTAGCTCCCTTTTCCAGTTATGTTTTCCTGTTTTATCAATTGTGATGAGGAGAATAGAAAGCCATGTTTTTAAGATTTCTGCTACTTAAGTTTAGTAAAATTGAAATAAATGACCTAACTTTTCTAATTTCTGAAAATTTGCATGTTAAATTACTGGTTTCATTTTTTAAAACAATAGCATAAACTGGACAAAATTTGAGATCCAATTACCATAGCATTTTATAGTTGTCGAACTGACTTTTCCATAATTAAAAAAATTTTTGGAGAACAGCTTCTATTGTCTCAATGTCCTTTTTTCCTGAGGCGGAATTTCGTTCTTGTTGCCCAGGTTGGCATGCAATGGCACAATCTCAACTCACCACAACCTCCGACTCTCAGGTTCAAGCAATTCTCCTGCCTCGGTCTCCTGAGTAGCTGGGATTGTAGGCATGCACCACCACACCCGGCTAATTTTTTATTTTTAGTAAAGATGGGTTTTCTCCATGTTGGTCAGGCTGATCTCAAAACACCTGACCTCAGGTGATCAGCCCACCTCGGCCTCCCAAAGTGCTGGGCTTACAGGCGTGAGCCACTGTGCCTGGCCCCTCGATGTCTTTAAAAACATCTTTTTGTTTCAATTATCTTGAACCTATGTATTCTTTGGGATGAATCTTCTTTGGGGTGAACTTATTGAGTACTTAGCAGTTCTTGGCATGCTAAGAATAAGTGTTAAGAGGAAGAGTGATGCTCTGTAAATATTTAATGAATGAACGAAAGCAGTTTTCATGAAGCTTTATCCAGAGTATTCTGTTTTCTTTATCTTAACCAGCCTCATGGCTTTAGAACTTTTCTGGGATAGTTTTACTCAGGGATTAGGTATAAGAGAGGAGGATATGTCACTGTGCTACTGCTACCACACTACTGTCTTCCACCATTGCACCGAGTCTACAGACACTTCTGGTTGCCCAGATTGAGGGAGGTACCCCTGAGTTGTAGCACTCTGTAACATCTGTATTTGAACTGAGAACCAGTTCAGGTGTCCTAAGGAATTGTTAAACCTCACCTTTTGATCCCAGACACCCTCAGGAATTAATCTCTGGCTTGTCTCTTTATTTTGATACGCCACTTTTGCTGTGATACTTTCAGAAGATTGTGTTTTCTCTTTTCTTCACTATCTCTGCCTGGGCGAATACGTAACCTATTCATCAGTGAGTTCCTCACCTCTAATTACGTGATTTCCAACTGTAATCCTCACTTTGCTTTCCAGTTCTGGATGCTACTATTCAAGGCTTCTAAGTTCATAGTTACTTGTCTACTATGTATCATCCATAGACTGAGAGGCTCACATGTAGGGTATTAACTAGGAACTCAACTTATATCTACTTATTTAAACATTTTAAGATTTAATTTTTGACAAAATAATACATTTACATTATTCAGATGACAAAACATTTAGAAATGAGAGGTGTACTTTTGTCCCATACTAAATGACCATCCTTCCAGAGGTTCAGAGGTTTTTTTTTTTTTTTTTTTTTTTGAGACAGAGTCCCTCTCTGTTGCTCAGGCTAGACTTCAGTGGTCCAATCCCGGCTCACTGCAGCTTCTGCCTCCTGAGTTCAAGTGACTCTCCTGCCTCAGCCTCCTAAGTAGCTGGGATTATAGGCGCATGCCATTACATCCGGCTAATTTTTGTATTTTTAGTAGAGATGGGGTTTTACCATGTTGGCCAGGCTGGTCTGAAACTCCTGACTTCAAGTGATCTGGCTGCCTCAGCCCCCCAAAGTGCCGAGATCCTTCCAGAGTTTTTTAATGCATTTCCAAGATGGTACAAATATAAATTCTGTTTCCCTTTCCTTTTTTATACCTATGGAAGCCGACATGTGTTGTTCTGTCTTTTTCACTTAACAGTGTTATCTTGGAGTTCTTAACAGTGGAAAAATATCTGAGATCTATTTCATTTATAATGTATCTTGGATATCTCTTCATGTCATTTTGTGAATATATCATTATTTAGCCAGCCCAAATTGATGGACGTTTGGGAAGTTTTCAGTCTTTTGCTGTGTCAAGTAATGCTACAATAAATACTTTTGTTATATAGATTACTTGATATTCGTGTAACTATATTTGTAGGGTAAATTCCTAGAAATTGAGGGATACAAGTTACAAGTAATGCTACAATAAATGCTTTTGTTATATAGATTATTTTATACTTGTGAAAATATATTTGTAGGGTAAATTCCTAGAAATTGAATTACTGGGCCAGAGGGTATATATCATAGTAGTTGGACAGGTACTGCCAAATTGCTCTCCTTAGAGGTTGTAGAGTTTACATTCCACTAGAAATATAGGCAACTGCCTGATTACCCATATTCTTTCCAACAATGTATTATTTAACCTTAGGTTTTTTCCAGTCTGGTTGGTGAAAATGTTATCTTAGTGTAACTTTAATTTCTTTCTCTCATGAGTAAGTTTGAACATCTTTTCATATGCTTAAGAGACATTTATATTTCCTTTTGGTGAAGTGTCTCTTATATCCTTTGCCTATTTTGGGAGGCGGGGGTGGTTGAAAAATCACTTTGTAGTTGCTGTTTATAATATGGAGATTTGCCCTTTGTTATATGAGTTGCAGCATATTACCCCATAGTTTGTCATTTGTCTTTCAACTTTGCTTATGATGTTTTTGCTACGTAGATTTTTTTTTAAATGTACTTGAATTTGTCAGTCTTTTATGACTTCTGGATTTAGTCATAGTTAGAAACCTGCTCCACTCCAAGGTTATGAAAGAATTCCCTCATGCTGGCCTTTACTACTTTTATCGTTTCTATTTTACATTTAAATTTTTGATCCATTTTTCCTGGTGTATGGTATGAGAGGTGGGTCCAACTTTATTTTTTTCCAAATGGCTACGCAGTTGTCTCAACACCATTTGTGAATAGTCTACCTCTATGCTATTTTGCTTCTTACTCAAAACAAGACTGATTCATCTCCTCTTTTTTTTTTTTTTTCACACCTACTCTGCTGTGTCTGAATATGAATACAATTCTCTGCTTTCCTTCCTGTAGAACACCTTCTTCAGTGGCAGAGATGTCTTTCTCCCTGCTGCCTCCCTGCTTTCCTCAGCAACACCGCATGCAGCCTGGCAGCCAGTTAATGTTGGAATGAATACAGGCTACTCAGAAGACTCTCCAGGATTTTCCATTCAGCAATAATTGGTTAAAAAGAAATCCTAACTGTAATCAATCAGATTCGTTAGAAGACTGTTCAAACTTGAGATGTCTTTGGGCTTTCTCTAGTCATGGTGACCAGTTATTCCAGAAGCTAAAGGTGTACTACCTGGGTCCCTTACTCTACGGGCAGTCCAATTTGGGTTGCTTTCCTCCATGCAAATTACTCTCATCTGCTACCTCTGCTCTGTCTGACAGCATGGGATTTTACTTTCTGTAATTTGAGATGGGAACCATAAAATGCCAAAAATGTGGTATTGGATTCCCCATGATGGAATGGCCAGCTCCAGAACTCATTTACTTGGAAAGTGAGGCTGTGAGTGAATGATTTTGGAAACATTCTTCCTCAGTTTGAACCCGAGGCAGATGCTGTTTCATCTGTGGAACCTGGGGAAAACCCTAGCTTTGTTCTGCTAGGTGAGAGTGTCCAAGAAACTGAATTTACTTGATACCTGTCCTTACTAGCATTCTCTTAAGTTATGTGGGCTAGTTTTACAACTACTTGATAAAAGCATTCCTTCCACTTTGAACCATTGCCCGAGGCCATCTTTCCCTTCTAAACTTGTCCAGGCCATCTTGCCTGTTCTTTATTATTGAGCCTTACCTTTTGATCCTGTTTCTTATCTTTGCCTTCAGACTTTCCCCCTGATGCTGGCAGTACCCTCTTTGTCCAGTACCAATTTGACTTAAAAGTTACTTTGGCCAAAAGCAATTTGGCCAAGTACAGTTTAGTTGAAAGTAAGCTGGTTAACTGATTTGTTTTGGTAATCAGCTATTTATTGAAACAGTGATTTGGTTAAAACAATGAGTTGATCAAAATGAATATCCTGTTAAATACTTTTTGAGTGGTGGTAATTTCAGTGTATAATGATTAGATACTTATGGTCCATTTTTTAGGGACTTTGCAGTTTTTTTTCTTTTACAGTTCCAAGTTAACTTTCAATTATGGCAGCATTTTATTTCTTGTGATTTCAAAATGTTAAAGCAACCTAGCTACCCCAGTAATAGGAGAATAGTTGGACAAGAGTAATTTTAAAAGCAGTAAGAGGTTAATTGGAACAAAAAAACACCCAGTGATAAGATAAAAACATGTTTCCTGTATTATTTTTCTTTTCCCCTCATTAAAAAGGCACTGCATGTGCAGTACAGGACATTCACAAAAATACAGATAAAGAATAAAAGGAAAAAAGAAAAAAAGCTATAAATTAATTCACCCAGGAATAACCACTGTTGTTCTTCCCTATCCTTTTAAATGCATTTTATACACATAAACTCTACCTACAGTTTGTAATTTGCCATAATTTATGAAAGCATTCTCCAGTTATTGGTTAGTCACTTTTGTTAAGAATCAGATTTTGATTCCTTTGTGCAACTGTGGGCCAGGCCACCTTTAGTTGGGAATAGATTCCCTTTCTTTTTTCCCTTCTGTCCCTCAGTCTTGCCCAGGCCTGCATCCAGCCTGGGCTCCTGAGACCCCCCTGCCTGCTTTAAGTGAGACACTTTGTAAATGAAACCATTCTGCCAAGCCTTTCTATGGTTACTAAAGAGGCCTGGTTCCAGAATTCCTGTGGAACTCTCTGTTATATATGAAAAAATGTTTGGAATTCATGCTTGATATATGTTATATGTATATGTATGCAAATTAGATGGGGAGAGTGAAGAGTTGAGAGGGATTATATTGGGTCTTCATTAAAATAAGAATAAAGAGGCATCGCAGCAGAGAACTCCATTATCAGTGGAGGGAAATTTCTTAGGAGATTTTCTCTAAAATAGGGTTGGCAAATACGTGCTATGTGTTGTGCCTGAACCTGAGTTCATGCTAGACTTACTAATCAGTCATGGCACCATTTCTCACTGGACCCAGACTCAGCTTTAATAAGTCTTTCTCAGGGTTGGGCTCTAGGTGACTGGATCCACTATAGTTGCTGTGGGAGACAAACTAATTACTACTCTTGCTTCTGAAATGCTACATTAAAGTTGTTGTTTTTTCTTACAATGGCTTGACCAAGAAAGGCTTTTTTTTTTTTTTTGGAGACAAGGTCTTGATCTGTTGTCCCGGCTTGCAGTGTGGCAAGATCATGGCTCCTTGCATCCTCAGCCTCCCGGCTCAAGCGACCCCTCCCCGGCTCAAGTGATCTTCCTGGCTTCAGGTAGCTGGGACTACAGACACACGCCACCACACCCAGCTAATTTTTTTTTTTTTTTTTGTAGAGGCTGGTTTCCCTATGTTTCCCAGGCTGGTCTTGAACTCCTGGGCTCAGGGGGCCCTCGCATCTCGGCCTCCCAAAGTGCTGGGGTTATAGGCGTGAGCCACCATGCCTGGCCTGACTGAGAAAGTTTTAATAAAGTATTTTTTTTATCTGATAGATAAGTTTATGTTGAAAAATATGGGATATGAACAAAGAATAATTATCTGGATCTTAGGCAAAGCACATGCCTCATAGTTAAGCTCATGAAAGCAGCATAATCACATTGTAGATTTGTTATGGAGTGAAAACAATGTCATAATAATACTCGTTATAAATTGCCCATGGTATGGTCATGGTGATTGACTCCCCAGTATTCATTCCACTCCAGGTGATTAGTCTAAGCAGTCATGGTTAATCCCATTTCCCTTGCCAATGAAGAGTTAGGAATGGCCTGTAACCTATTCTGGCCAATGAGCTATGAAGGAAAAGTCTGCAGAGGGCTTGAGTGCTTCTGAGAAAGGATTTCTTGGTCCTAAACAGAGAGAAAAAGAGATGATCCCTCGTTTCCCTGTGATTTTATGTTTGAGTATGGTAGCTAGAATTGCTGTAGCCATCTTGGAACCATGAGGGAAACTGGCTTTGGGGTACAGCTGATCTAGACGATGACAGAACAGAGATGGAAGAAACCTGAGCCCTTGATGACCTTCCTGAACTGCTGATTGTATTGTACTTGGTCTGCTTTACTTCTGAGCTTCCAGTTCTGTGAGATAATACAGTTCCTCATTGTGTAAGTAAGCATGATCTGGGAATTTGTCATTTGCAGCCAGGAATACCTACTTTGTCCCAAACAGATTCACGTCAGGTGGATTTGATATTATTTGGATAGGTTTCTTTTTGTTGGGGCTCTTCCCTCCCCATGTCTTTTTGCCTTCATAAGGCGGATGCAGGTTCTAACTGGCCAGGTCTTGTCCCCGTCTTTTCTAAAGGGCTTTGCCTTAGACTAGGGTTCTTCACAGGAAGCAGCAAGGAATCAAACAGCACTCACTATCACTTCCAGAGCCTTTTGGATTGTTCGAATATCTGGTGGTGGGACTGCTGCCACTTGTTGTTCATTCCTTTTTTTTCCTGATTCTTATTCTGATTTCTTGCTTAGATCTTGGTCCCCTCTTTTGTATATTTTGTGTCTCATGCCTGACCTCAAGATTGTTTGATAGATTTATTTTCTTCTCTTCATTCTCTCTTCAGCAACTCTTTCCCCTTATCTCCTTCATCCACTCCTCCTCACCTGTGATTTCACTTTGCGGCCAGTGGAAACTGTTCTAAGCAGATGTGCTGTATAGTATTTGCCAGGAACAGTAGTGAGTTACATAAGTAATCATACACCTATTTGCTCTAGAATGGTATGGTAAAAAGGAAGAATAGATCGGCCCTTGGTCTTCTCATCCAGTACCTTTCACTCATGGCATAGAATAATAGAACTGGAAATGGTCTAGAAGTCAGGGCATTTGAGTCTTCATTATGGCTTAACCATTTGCTACCTGAAATTTTGGGCAAGTTTCTTTAATATATTTTTTCCTTAAAAGTTTGTTACTAATGTCTAATTTTTAAAATAGTATTATTGTGATTCAAATGAACTTGGCAAATGAAAAAAATCCTTCTTTAAGAAAATACTCAAACTTGGTTGGATTTTCTGATTATCTTCAGTGAACTAATGTCAAAGTCTCTAAATTGTGTAGCTTGTTAATCTCTGTAGAAAGGCAATGGAGTATGATATGGGCATACTAACACAAATAATTAGGGATTGAAATTTATATTTTAGTGTTAACTAAGGCCTGAAAAAAAGGAAAAGGCCACACGATATTAAAATAAAGGTCAGGATATTGATCTTGAGGCTTATTTCTAGTTCAACCAGAAATTCTGGTCAGCCGAATTAGGGGGAAGAGAAACCAACAGAAGAAACACCCCCCTCTAGTGGCGAGGGGCCGGGTTCTGCACTTGGTTGCTAAGGTGGATGAGGGGAATGGATGACTTCTGAGGTTGTTAAGTTTCTTAAGAATTCATAGGCGGGTGTTGAACAGTGAGAACACATGGACACAGGGAGGGGAACATCACATACTGGGGTCTGTTGGGGGGAAATAGGGGAGGGACAACGAGGGGTGGGGAGTTGGGGAGAGATAGCATAGGGAGAAATGTAGGTGAAGGGGAGGAAGGCAGCAAATCAGCTGCCATGTGTGTACCTATGCAACAATCTTGCATGTTCTTCACATGTACCCCAAAACCTAAAATGCAATAAAATAAATAAATAAAATAAAATAAAGAATTCTGGGGTTGTAGAGTTAGACTCCTTAAGGAACATCTTAGTTCAGGCTTCGCTTGTCAGGAAACTTAACACATTTCTCAGGATAACTAGTATCTTGGCAGTCTCATGTGAAATTGATTGAAAAATGTAGAGGCTACTGTTGTTGGAAGAGGTTCACAGTTTACTCTTACATAGGCCAGGTGGAGATCATGAAAATTAGGAGGCAGTTGTTACTAAACTTCTTACTGGTCTGAGATGATATAGTAGGTATCTTTATAATCCCATTCACAGGGGGATAAATATTTAAAGTGGTGGGTAATGCCATAGAGTAGTATTAATATATGTTTATACAAAATAATGGCTGTGGATTTCCTTAGTTTTGATTTGAAATTTTTACTAGTGATTCTAAGAACCAGATGTTTTAACTTGCATCTTGGGGATGGTTTAATTACAACCTATGGAAAGGCAGTGAAGTTAAATATATTAAAATAATATTACTTATACTTTAGTGGCTCAGAAGGAGCACCTAATGCTTTGTTTTTTTGAGACAAGGCCTCACTCTGTTGCCCAGGTTGGAGTGCAGTGGCGCAGTTTTGGTTCACTGCAGCCGTGACCTCCTGGGCTCAAGCAGTACCCCCACTTCAGCCTCCCAAGTAGCTGAGACTACAGGTGTGCACCACCACACTGGGCTAATTTTAATCGCTTTTCGTAGAGATGAGGTCTCCCTGTGTTGCCCAGGCTGGTCTTGAACTCCTGGGTTTAACGGAGCCTCCCACCTTGGATTCTCAACATGTTGGGATTACAGACAGTAGCCACTGAGCCACCTAATGCATTCTTGAAAGACATTTCATCTTAAGGATATAAGTTGTTAATGATAATGGTTGTAAGTGATTGTTACATTTGCAAATCTCAAAGTCCATTGAAATTTCCACTGTTTCAACCTCTGTTTGGGATAGATTCTTTTACATTTGTTAAAAGATATCTGAAGAGGCAAACTTTCAGAGAATAATATTTTTATGATACTGTGTGTTAGATCTAAGTAAGATTTGAATGCCATTCAAACTCAATGTAAAAAATAATGGTTAAAAGGCATAAGAAAATAAATTCTCGTACAAGACTGCATTATCAACATGCCATTTCTTTATTTTTAATGTCAGACTTCTTTACCCTAACGGAAAAAAATTGAAGCTTGCAGTTGACCAGCCATTCCATAACTTGGAGTCTGTTTGGTGGCATTTCTTATGAAATAGTAATGGAAAAATTCCCTAGAAAATATAAACTTGTGTGTGGATGAATTGAGATTATAGAGTTACAAAGTTAATTTTTGTGGATAACTTGTGGAGCTAATAGCCTTAATTTATTGTACTTCATAAATATACTTTATTTCAGGAAAGAACTGGGTCTGGCAGTAGATCAGGATCCACCTGTTAGGGAAAACCAGAATAGGAAGAAGAATTATTAATGGCTCATCCTTAGCTGAGAAAAATTCAGTATGGAATAATTAAGGTCAGTTAGGGAAAGAATTATGATTATGTTAAGGAGTTCACAGATATTATTGAAAGTAAATTGGTTAAAACTGATTTGTTAATGTAAATGAAGCCAAGAAACCAATTAGGTGATCTCTCTACTAAATCGATGTGATAATAGTAGAGGATTTCTGGAGGGAAATAAAATAGATGATAAGGTTAGTGGTAATGAGACTTTCTTCATTAAATCCCAATACTAAAGATATACTGTGTACATTAGTGACAGTTTAATTCTATAAATAAAGGTTGATGTTAAGAATTGATATAGAGCCTGTGGTGACTCATACCTGTAATCCCAGAGATTTGGGAGTCTGAGGCGGGAGGATTGCTTGAGGCCAGGAGTTCTAGACCAGCCTGGGCAACACAGTGACATGCCATTTCATTCACTCATAAATAAACAAATAGCAAGTCCAGTGTGGTGGTGAATGCCTATATTTCCAGCTACTTGGAAGGCTGAGCCAGGAGGATCATTGGAGCCCAGGGGTTTGAGGCTTCAGTGAGCTATGATTGCCCCACTGTACTCTAGTGTGAGAGACAGAGCAAGACCCTGTCTCTAAAATAATAATAATTGATATAATCTTGGCACTGCTGAAATTAGGCAAATATTAATTTGTGTAAAGGGTTACAACGAAAGGACTTGAATAAAGAGCCCAGGCCCCAAACTGATTTGAGATTCTAGGTAAAGTATAAGAATAATAATTCATATTTGTATGGTATTTTATAATCTGAATGTTTTCATTCATAAGATCTCTGTTGATTCTTGTGAGAACTCAGGGTAGTAGTATAGGTTTGGAGGTTCTGAGAGTCTAACAGATTTACTGAAGAGCAGATAGGGACTAAATGACAGGAGTGGGACTTGAACCCAGGTCTCCCTACCAAAATGCTTTTGCTCACTGTGTTGGTTGCTGTAACAAATTATTACAAACTAGGTGGCTTAAAGCAATAGAAATTTAGCCCTTACTCTTCTGGAGGCCAGAAGTCGAAAATCAAAGTGTTGGCTGAGCCACATTCCCTCTGGAGACTCTTTAGGGGAGAAATCTGTTCCTGGCCTCTTCCAGCTTCTGTTGTGTATGGGCATTCCTTGACTTGTGACTGCCTCGTTCCAGCCTCTGCCTCTGTGGTCATTATAGCCTTTTCTGTTCTGTGTCCTGTCTTCTGTGTGCCTCACATCTCTCTCTCTGCCTTTCTCTTCTAAGGACTAACTTTAAGAGAATCTACTTGTGGATTTAGAGTTTACCTGGATAATCCAATGGATCTCAACTGAAGATCCTTAATTACAGCTTCAAAGACCTTTTCTTCAACTAAAGTAACATTCACAGGTTCTGGGGTTTGGGACATGGAAATGTCTTTTCAGAAGCCACCATTCAACCCTCTAAATTCATTATATGCCATTTAATGCTATATTTTCCTTTTGGATTGAAGATATATGCTTCTGTTTGAAGATGGGCAAGTGGGCTAGGGAATTTTTAGCTAGTAGCTAAAAAGGAACTTTAAAAATATTTCTGGTTGGTGCTAAGTATTTAGTAAGTGCTTGCTAAACTTTCAGAGGTCAAATATTTTGAACACAAGCTGGAGAAGGAGTAAATCAGTATAAAGTGAAAAATAGGATATTTTCTCCAAAAGGCAGTCACTGACTACTTTGGCAGAAAGAAGAATTGAAGTGATTACTAAGAGTTCTACCAAATTGTTGTGCCAGCTTTTACATTTGCAAACTAAAACATGGGACTAAATTAAGTAGCAGCTGACTTTTCATTATTAACAATATTACAAGTTGACTTTTTCATTTCCTATGTAATTGAGATAAAAGGTCTCTCTCTCTGTGTGTGTTTTTGAGAGAGAGAGAGAGAGAGAGAGAGATTTTAATGATTTTAGTATGATTCATTTCTTACATCATATGGACATTCTAATTTGTCATATAAATTAAGATGATCAATGTATATAAACTCTTTGAGGGAGGAACTTGGCATGTCTTGTATATAAGTAGATCCCCAATGTAGTTCCTGACACGTGGTAGATGTCTGAGACAACGTTAGTTGTACGAATGAAATAACTTCTTATGATACTCAAATCTGGCAGCCACAAGTCTCATTACAATTTACTTTATGGAGGGTCCTAGATGGTAATAAGGTCTGTTAATTGTAGAAGTGTCCCTACTGACTAAGAGACTCCACTGTATGTCCATTTACCCTGACAGAGCCTACAGCTTTTTTCATCTCCAATAATCTTCAGCTCCAGGCCAAAAAACTGTTGTCCTTGCCCTGCTTAAATTAATCGAAATAAGTCAATGAGATTCCTTCTGCCCACCAGTTCACTTCTCACTAGCATGGGTCTCAGCTACTGTTAGAGATGTTAGGCTGGGGCTGTTGTGCAGCTCTTCAGACTATTAGTGCTGTACACTATGTTCTGAGGAGGATTTGAACTTTTGTCTTCTCAAAAGCGTGTAAAATTTTGACTCGCTGATAACAGCTTTTGATGTTAACAGATGGAAGTATACTGACTGTATGTGCTTGGCTCTTTCATATATTATATCACATATTGCTTCCAGCCAGTCTGAGAAGCTAAATACTAACATTATTCCTATTTTACAGAAGCATAAAGAAGTTAAGTAACAAGTTCACACCAAAATCTGAACCCAGGTAGTCTTGCTTCAGTGCCTGTGTTCTTAACCATGTCCAATGACAGCCTCATGCTCATTTGTTTATAAATAACCTGTTCTTTCTTTCTTCTGTTTTATTTTAAACCTCAGAAATTAGAAATCTGACTAGGATATATATAGGCTTATGCCCTTTTAAAATTTACCCTGTCTGGCACTCAATGAGTACTTTTGATTTCATAATTCTAGTCTCCTCCTGAGGGAAGTTTTCTTGTATTATGTTTTGATTATTACCTTTTCCATTATGGTCCTTGTTCTCTCTTTGAATGCCTTTTACTTCCAATTAGAACTCCTGGACCTGCTGCCTAGTTCTTTTATCTTTTTATTCAGGAATTCCATTTCTTTTTATTTTTGCTCTAGATAATGTGATACACACTCACCTGCTTTTCCGGATAACAGATTTGTTCTGTGGAGTGTCTCTTGTACTTTTTACTTCCTCAATTGAAATTTAAAATTTATAAATCATGTTTAAAAATTACCCAATCTATTATTTTGTTCCACTTATTCCCTTGCATTCAACAGCATATACAAAATAAAATATACAGCTAAACATGGTTTATTTTAGAAACATGAGACTATTTCAACATTAGGAAATGTTAATGTAAGATATCACTCTAATAGATCAAAGGAAATAATCTTAGAATATTTTCACAAATATTACAAAGGTATGGTAAATCACTACCTATTCTTGATAAAGACTAAAGAAACAAAAAACAGCTCTTGTTAGTCCAGGAAATGAAGTCTATTTTCTTAACAGCACAGCCAATATCATAGTTAACATTGAAAGTTAATTTTGAAATACTTGAGCAACATTCCCTAAGAGTACCTTCAGAACTGTAGATCTGATGTTTTATATGAAAAAGGATATCTTGGTGTAATAAGGTAAAGCAAGATGTTACAACAAATACCAACATTTCAGTGACTCAATAAAATAGAAATATATTCTTCCCTCATATAATAGTCCACTGTGGATGTATCTGATTGGCAGACAGTTGTTTTTTTCTGTATGGTGACTCAGGGACTTTGGCTCCTTCCATTATGGGAATCCACCATTCCCTAGGGCCTTAAATTCTTCTGTTTCCAGTTGATAGAATTGCAGAGATAGCGTGGAGAATGCATACTTTCTTCTCAGTTACACTGGCCTGGATGTAACACACATCAGCTCTGTTCACATTCTCACATTCCATCGGCCAGAACTAGATGCTTTACCTTACCTGTCTGCAAGGTGTGTGTTCCAGGGGAGGGAAATTGAAAACATTATCTGGCTAGGCAGCCACAGGTGTAGAAAAAGTCTTATTTGTAGTTGGCAGGAGTAGAAATTAGGAACACGTTAATGGAGGGCACTGTGTAATATCTGTCAAATTTTAAAACATACATGTTCCTTGACCTCAAAATTCCACTTACAGCTATTTTTCCTACAGATATACCCACAAATATATGCATATTTACCTTTGGAGGATATACCTAGCAATATTGTAATAGTAAAAGATTGGAAGCATTCTGAATGCCCATCAAAGGGGACTAAGTTGGAAACATTCTGAATGTCCTTCAAAGGGGACTGAGTAAATTATTATATATCTATACAGTGAAACGCTGTAGCCACTGAGAGGCAGTGTCATGTGTACCAACTGGGGAGAGAAAAGCAAGGTAGAAAATTATGTCTTCACAGCTACCATTTACTTAAAAAGAGAAATATATATATGTGTGCTCATATATTCATAGAGTATTTGTGAGGGATCACAAGAAACTCTGGAAGGATAACAAAAAATATAACAGTGGCTGCTTCTGGTTAAAATTATAAAGTATGGAGCATGGGATGAGAAAGGCAGGCTTTTACTGTGTCCTCTTTTATACCTTTTGATGTGTACCTATTTAAATATAAAAGTCATTTGTAGAAGTATAATAAATAACTTGGAAAGGTGGCTGTAATATATTGTTCCCTAAAAATCAGCTTACTGAAAATTATGTACGATGTGGTCTCGTTTTTATAAATAAATAAATGGGTCTATAGAAATACAGTGGTTTGTGCGCTTTTTTTTTTTTTGCGTATCTGTATTTTTGGATTTTTCTATAGTAAACAGGTATTAACTTTATAATTAAAACAATTATAAAGTAAAGAAACAGTGAAGACTTTTCTTAGGAGTTGTTTTTGGCCCTGCCATGAAACTTCCTCCATTTCTCCTGTTAAGATTAATGGATGGCTTCTTTTTCCTTCCATGCTGGATTTCACACATACCACACTCTGAATCACATTATCATGTACACATTTGGCTCACCTACTCTGTGTGTTCTAAGCGGACCTGAATCATACCAAGTTCATCTAGGTGTCCCTCTCTGTGCCAAAAACAGTGTCTTTCCTCTAAGAAGTATGCAGTAAATACTGAATTGGCACTTTAACCAGGGAGCACAATGAGTTCCAACTTGCTGTTTTTTTTAATCATTTTTTTCCCCTTTTTGTGGAGAGCAGGGTCTCGCTATGTTGCCCAGGCAGGTCTTGAATTCTTGGGCTCAAGCTGTCCTCCTGCTTCTGCCTCCCTAAGTGCTGGGATTACAAGTGTGAGCCACCGTGCCTGGCACAATGAGCTAAAGTAGGTGTGCACTTTTTGCTCTTGTGTGATGTAGCCTGTGTTCAATATTATACCCCAGATATCACTGACTTGTTAACAGTGCCATTGGCTTATTAGGTGCAGTTTGAAGTCCCATGGGTCAAAGGTTCCCTTTTTCTAAAATGATACTGGTTGCTTCCAGGGATCTGTTTTTGCATCCTAAGTTAGCATGGGTCTATTATAGACATATATGTAGTAAGAAATGAAAAAGTTAAAAAACGTCAACCTGCTGATGACCTGGTGTCTGCTCTTATGTAGGTGAATACACTCCTATCTGCTTGGCACTATAATTTAGAATAGTTTTCTCCTATTTTTATTTCCCTACTATTTTCCTTTCTCTATTTCTATCCTTTTGCTACGACCCCTCCTTGCACACACATAGATGTAAGTTATCAGGGGTCAGTTATGAATAAATGAGAAGAAATACAAATAAAAGAATTGGGAGCTGAACAAATTATTTGCAGCAGTAAGATTTTTAATTGGACATTGCCTGAGAATGGATTTGATGGTTTGAGGTCTCTGCACTTCTGTTTTATTGCAACTATGTCCTTACCATTTGCGTGTCTTCCCTATGTTCTAGTCACAGGTGTCTGCTTATACCCCAAGAGTTTTTTCCAAGGGCCTTTTTATTTGGAGGTCCTCTTTTTATTGGAGGTCCTCTGCATGTGTCCATTGATCCAAGTTCTGTGATGGTAAATTTTATGTGTCAACTTGCCTGGGCCACAGGATGCCCAGATACCTAGTTAAACATTATTCCTGGGCGTGTCTATGTGGGTGTTTTCACAAGAGGTTTGAATCAGTAGATGGAGTGAAGCACATTGCCATCCCCAGTGTGGATGGGCATTAGCCAATCAGTTGAGGGTCTGAATAGAACAAAAAGATGCAGAAAGGAAGAATTCTCCCTTTCTGCCTGACTGCTTGAGTCTTCTCCTGCCTATGGGTCTTCTCCTGCCTTTGGATTGGGACATATACTTTCTGCCCTTCAGTTCTGAGGCTTTTGAAATTCAACTAGAACTTACGCTGTCAGTTGTGGTTCTTATGCCTTTGGACTCAGACAAATTACACTACCACCACCTTTCCTGGGTCTCCAGCGTGTAGATGGCAGATCATGGGACTCCTTAGCCTCCGTAGTCATGTGAATCAGTTCCTCATCATCAATCTATGTCTCTGTCTATCTCGATCTCTCTCCTATTGGTTCTGGTTCTCTAGAAAAACAACTATCTTCCTATAAAGAACCAGCTGTGTCAAGTCATTATAGACACTCAATTTTTTTCTCTTCTCATTCTTCCATTAAATTATACTTGTTGGATGTGGTGGCCCATGCCTGTAATCCTAGCACTTTAGAGAGGCCAAGGCAGGAGGATAGCTTGAGGCTAGAAGTTTACAACCAGCCTGGGCAACAAAGTGAGACCCTTTCATTACAAAAAGAAAAGTTTGAAAAATAGGCAGATAAGGTAGTGGTGTGCCTCTAGTCCCAGGTACTCAAGAGACTGAGATGGGAGGATTGCTTGAGCCCAGGAGTTTGAGGCTGCAGTGAGCCATGATGGTACCACTGCACTCCAGTTTGGGCAACAGGAAGATCCCTGCCTCTAAAAAAAAAAAAACCCTGTATACTCCATTAGAGCACGAATTATAGTTTATTCTTCCATTCTGTACACATTCATTGAGTGTCTACTGTACATATGTTGTTCTGGGAGCTAGGATGATACCACTAAGTCAGTCTACCCTTGAGCGACTCACAGGGTAATGGAGGAAGCAGATAAGCAGTTTCAGTATAGTATAATAAGTGCAATGTGTGTGCAGAGGATTCTGTGGGAATACGGAGAAGGAGCCGCTAATCTAGAAGGAGGTGGGGAATTCCAGAAAGTTGAGTTGCATATGGAGGTGGGGAATTCCAGAGAGTTGAGTTGAATACTGAAGGTGGGGAAATGGAGGTAGGGAAGGGGTTTTTCAGATTGATGGACTGGCACGGGAAATGTGAAATATATGGCATGTCTGAAGAATGGCAAGCCTCAAGCTGGACCGTGAACAGGGAAGTGGCAGGAGATGAAGCCAGAGTGTAAGAAAACATACAGTTGTGTTGGGCCATTTGTGCCAACCGAGAGATGTGAGCTTTCTGAAAGCAATGTAGAACTGTTAGGATTCTGTGTAGTGGAGCAATGTAATCAAGCCCTGAATTCTGTGAGCTTCTTGAGGGCAAGAATCAAGTCTTATCACTGTATCACCTTAGCACTTAATAAAGTTGAATTGGATTTTCTGGATACTCCTCCAATTTTTAAAAGAATTCATTTATCTGAAATAATGGTAATCGTGTTGAACACTTTTCACTCCATCGAATCTATAAGCATTATCTTAAACATAATTCTTAAAACAACTCTGTGAGGTAGATATTATGGCTTAGAAGGTTTAAATGAGGGGATTGTATTGTAGTAGTTAAGTCTGCTTTGGTTTGAATTTCACTTTCCCCACTTGTTCAGGATCTGAAAGTTAGATATGTGCCTCAGTTCTCTCATTCATAAAATGATAATGATAATAATGATACCCACCTCAAAGGGAATTGAGAGGACTGATGATAGCATGTTAACGCATGTAAAGTGCTTTACCCCATCCTTGTTACGTGATTACATGCTCAGTCAATATAATTCTTAGTGATTATTAAGCCACGTGCTCCAAAGTCATATGAGCAATTTGTGGTGAAGTCCAGGGTAAACAAGGCAATCTGATTTCAGAATTCACACTCTAATTACTATACCATGCTATAACTGCCTCTGCAGTTACAGTGAGATGATTACAGATTGGTTCTGAAACAGTGAAACAAAATGAAGAATTTGAGTCAACATGGGAAATACTGTTTGGAGTAGGGAGTTCTTAAAGGCTCTTTAGATTATCCCCACTTAAAGAACTCTTCCCTTGCTACCCTGCTGCACACAGGGAGTTATGTGAGAAATACATCTCTGTAATTTACACAAATGTCATTAGTTCCAGGCTCATAAGGCGCATGACCAATGGATCTGGAGAATATCTGACAAAGCTACCCCTTTGGAAGTCAGTCTGCTAGTGCTGACATCTGGCATACTGTGTCAACTCTTGTTGCTCTGTTCCCCTTCTCTATACTCCCCAGATTTTTCCAACTTTAGGACCCAAGTGGGAGTCTTATGTTGGAGGATGTTGTGCAAACCACATGCGTAAAGAAAATAATTTACATTTTTTCCTTTCTTAGCTTCTGGAACATCAGTGATTCCATCCTCCCACTTCTATTGGGCAAAAATTGAGGTATTCTCCTTATGCTCCCTCATCTCCTCCAAAACCTACTACACACACACACACACACACACACACACACACACACACCACTCCCTGCCATTCATGTCAGCAGAGATCCAGCATAACTACCTTTTTTTTTTTTTTTTTTTCTGATTCAAGGGTCTTTGGTAATAAAGGAGCTCACTAACAATTCACTTTTTCTCCTCCATTCCCATCTTTTCCATTCACAACCGTCTTTAAGCTTTCTTTTCTCAGTTTCTTTGCTTACCATTTGATCTTTTTATCCCTTACACAATGCCTGGTACATAGTGGACATTCAGGAAACCATTTTGAAGGGATGAAAGACAAAATGCATTGTATATTTAATAACTTAAATGTGCAAAAATATTTCCTTTCTTTCTTTAAATGTCTTATGAGAGCGGATTGTTCTTAGCAAACAGGCTTCACCTCCATTGCTGCATTAGAGCTCCCACAACCTCTATGTTTGTTTGATTACCCTGTGAAGCTCTGAGTAGTAAAAAAAACTGGAGGGAGGCCTCACAAATACTGAAAGAAATGTCTGGGTTGAAGGCAGGTCTATCTCATGGTATCTGTTATTCCTCCAAATTCTTTTTCAATTTTCATGACTTCACAATGGAAAAGCTTCCTCAGATTTAAGGCCATAAAGGAAATTAATAAATCATAGAAGACATACTACTTGCTACCAAAAGGAGATGTGGAGAAAATCTGAGGAAAATAGAAGATACCCAGAAAACCCAAGTTCATTGCTTCGACTTACTCTCTAGGTTTAAAATCTCCTTGGAAATCATTGGCTTCTACAGACTTCCAACCAGGAGGGCAACAGACCTAATTCTTTAATTTTCCAATTTATTTTTTTAAAAGATGGGTTCTCACTATGTTGCCCAGGTTGTCCTTGAAGTACTGGACTCAGGTAGTCCTTCTGCCTCAGCCTTTCAATAGCTCTTATTTTTCAATTTTTGAACCCTTGATTACATTATCAGTTGTATTTGAAACTGTAGGAGTCTTCTTCCCTTATTTTCCTCTTAGCCCAACCTGCTCACACACCTTTTCTCCCACCAACTCAAATTTTAGAATTTTTTATTAGCTTAGATTGGTTGACAGCGCTTGTTGATGAGGATGCTAAAACCTACAACATTATAGCTAAAGGTATCTATGGCCCATGGTCCAGATACCTTTAGATATAAAGTAACCTTTATATCTAAAGAGCTCGAATTTATGTAGACCGTGATGCTGAGACAACCCCTCCCTGCTGGTTTCCTAGGAAAGCCTTTAGAAATGTGAAAAAGATTTAAACTGTAAAACCTTATATTTGTCTGAAAGTCATGTTTAGTCTGGGCCATGATGATGCACTAGTGGACTTTTTAGACATGTTCAAAGCAGTGAACCTGGTCCTTCAGAACTTTGGCCCTGGATCTTGTACAATGTGTTGCAATATGCAGCAGAAACAGTCAACGTGGGAAAGATGAACATTTGCTCCTAAGCTCAGGCGAATGAGGTGCGTGTGTGTGTGTGTGTGTCTGTGCATGAGCATGTGTGTCTGCAACCTGGAGGTAGTCTTCAAGACTTCCAGTGATGGTGATACTGAAGCTTGAATTTGGGATGCTTCACACACAAATCTTGTTCACTGTCTGCTCTGTCTCTAAACTTCCTTAAGAAATTAGAAAAAGAAGACCAAACTGAACCCAAAATAAGTAAAGATAAGGGCAGAAAGCAGCCAAAGAGAAAAAAGACAATAGAGAAAATTAGCAAAGCCAAAAGTTTTTTTTTTTTTTTTTTTTTTTTTTTTTTTTTTAATATTGTAAACGTGATGACTCCCAATAAAACTGATAAGGAAAGAGAAAACAGAAATGGGAATGAAAGTTACATAACTATAGATCATACTAGCATTAAAAGAATAATAAGAGAGGCTAGGCATGGTAGTTCATGCCTGTAATTCCAGCATTTTGGGAGGTGGAGGAGAGTGGATCACTTGAGGTCAGGAGTTCGAAACCAGCCTGACCAACTTGGTGAAACCACATCTCTACTAGAAATATAAAATTAGTTGGGCATGGTGGTACATGCCTGTAATCTCAGCTACTCAGGAGGCTGAGGTAGGAAGGAGAACCACTTAAAACTGGTAGGCAGAGGTTGCAGTGAGCCAAGATTATACCATTGTACTCCAGCCTGGGCAACAAGAGCGAAACCCCATCTCCAAAAAAGAAAAAAAAAAAGGAATATTATGAAAATTTTATACTAATAAATTCAGTAAATTAGACACGTTTTCAAATTAAGCTAATGCAAGATGGAATAGAAAATCTGAATAGCCCTGTATCTATTTAAAATTTGAATTTGTGGTAAAAAAGAAAACTTCCCCCCATGAAGAGAATTCCAGGTCCATATGGTTTCTTTGGTGAATGGCACAAACAATTAAAGAAGTAATGATATGAAGGTTAAGCAAATTCAGAAAATTGAGGAACCCACTGAGGCATACATTACCCGGATACCAAAATTTGAGAAAAATATTTCAAGCAAAGAAAATTAGTCAATATTCCTTATGATCATAGGCACAAAAATCCTTAATGAAATATTAGGTTGAATACAGCAATATATAAAAAGGTTAATACATCATGACCAAGTGGGGTTTATCCCAGCAGTACAAGATTGTTTAATCCCAAAATCAGTTAATGTATTTACATAATAAAGGAGAAAAACCATGGAGTCCTCTTAATAAGTTCAGAAAAGTTCAGAAATAGTTCAACTATTCCTGATTCAGCAAATAAAGAATAGAAAGAGGCCAGGTACAATGGCTTATGCCTATCGTCCTAGTGTAATAGTCTGCGTTCACACTGCTATAAAGGAATACCAGAGACTGGGTATTTTATAAAGGAAGGAGGTTTAATTGACTCAGTTCCGCATGTCTGGGGAGGTCTCAGGAAATTTACAATCATAGTGGAAGGCGAAGCAGGCACATCTTACATGGTGGTAGGCAAGAAGAGTGAGCAAGAGAGGAACTACCAAACACTTAATAAAACCATCAGCTATCATGAGAACTCACTCTTATCACAAGAACAGCATGGGGGAACCACCCTCAATCTCCAATCACCTCCCACCAGGTCTCTCCCTCAATACCTGGGGATTGCAATTCAAGATGAGATTTGGGTGGAGACACAAAGCCTACCCATATCACCTAGTACTTTGGGAGTCTGAGGTAGGAAGATCACTTAAGGCCAGGAGTTAGAGACCAGTCTAGGCAACATAGCAATGCTCTGTCTCTACAAACAAAAGAGTTTGCCAGGCATGGTGGTGTGCATGCCTGTAGTCTTAGCTAGTCAGAAGGCTAAGTAAGGTTGATTGCTTGTAAGCCTGGTTAACAGAGTGACATTCAGTCTCTAGGCAAAAATAATAATAATAATAAATAATAATTTTTTAACCTGACAAAAAACATCTACAAAACACCTTATTATGGCATCATGTTTAACACTGAAATAGTAAAAGCCTTCCCTCATGATTGAGAGCAAAGTATGGATGCACTCTTACTACTTCTATTCTATATTGTACTGCAGGTCCTACCTGTTATAATGAGGTGAGAAAAAAATTTAGCAAAAACCACAATTACTTTTGCACTAACCTAATAAAAGCTATAAAGCTTGGAAAGAAAGTACAACCACCTCTTTCTCACAGACATGATTTTTTACATAGAAAACCTTCAGGAATCTACAAAACAACTACTATAACTAATAAATGAATTTAGAAAGACTGCAGGATACAAGGTCAATACAAAAAATATATTTTTATAAATCAGCAGCAAGCAATTGGAAAATGCAATGAGTAACACAATTATATAAGACAACACCAAAACCCACAAAGTACTTAGAGATGAATCATAGGCCCCAACGTGAAATTAAAACTATAAAACTTCTAGAAGAAAACGCAAGGGGATAGCTTCACAAATTTGTGTTAGGCAAAGATTTCTGAGGGCATAAATAACATTAAACGGAAAGGAAAAGAATGGTGAATTGGAATTACAAATATTGCTCATCAAAAGTTACCATAAAAATGGAAAAGGAAAAGAGTGGGAGGAAATATTTGCAATACATATATTGGAGACAAAGGATTTTTGTCCAGAATAAATAAAGACTCCTACAAATCAGTAATAGGCAAACAACTCAATAGAAAATGAGCAAAAGATTCGAGCATGTAACTCATCAAGGAAGATATACAAATAGCCAATATGCTATTTGTAAAATTGCTCAATACCATTAGTCTTTGGGAAAATGCAAATTAAAATTATGAGATACCATTTTACACCCACTAGAAAGGCTAAAATTAGAGAAGCTTCTGATGAGGTTATAAAATTGTAACTCACTTTGGAAAATATTTTTTGCAGTTTCTCTTAATCATATACCTATGCTGTGACCCAGAAATTCTACTTCCAGGTATTTATCCAAAAGAAATGAAGATGTATACCCACAAAAAGACATGTATAAGAATGTTCACTGCAACTTTATTCATACTAACCTCAAACTGGGAGGAAGTGTCTGTAAGCAGGAAGATAAATTGTGGTATAATTCATATAAAAGACTACTCAGGAAGAAAAAGGGATGAAATACTGATATATGCAGAAACAGGAACAAATCTTGAAAACATATTGAGTGAAAGAAGCCAGTGACATACTGAATAATTCTATTTATATAAAATTCTAGAACAAGCAAAATTTATGTTGATAGAAGTAAGAACAGTGGTTGTCTATGGGAGTATGTGGTAACTTTGGAGTGGTGCACATTTTGATCTCTTGATCAGGATAGTGGTCACATGGGTATATACATTTATCAAAACTTGAATTGTATACTTAAGATTGGGCATTTCATAGTATGTATATTTTACCTCCATAAAAACAAAACTAACAGGTTTATATATGCCATTATAACAATGACCTAGGAAGGTTAAAAATACAAATTGGGGCAAAAATTGTAGTAAAGAACAAACAAATGGGTAGCAATATTATTATCAGACATAGTAGATTTCAAGGCAAAAGCATTACATGAAACATTAAATGAAACGGTAATACATTTTGTATTGATAAATATATACTTCATAAGAAGTGTTTCTATCTGAAATATATTTTTAAAACTATTATAAATACAGGAAGGATTTGCAACAACCACAGTAAGTGCAAGAAATTTCTGAACAACTCTCTCCGTTATTGACAGAATAAGTATAAAGAAATGAGGATATATACAATTTGAATGAAAAAATCAGCGATAAATATTAAACTCTATAACCTACAAAGTGACAATATACATTTGTTCCCAGTGTCCACATTAAACATTTACAAAATGTGATTATATAGTAATCCAGATAGAAAACTAATTTCCAAAAGCAGAAAATATAGAGGCCACAGTTTTTGCCAACAGTGTTATAAACATTTGAAATTAATGACTAATGGTTAACAAACAAGAGTAAAAAGCCCCTAAACTCTTGAATACTTTATTTTATTTTTTAGTTTTTTGAGATGAAGTCTTACTCTGTCACATAGGCTGGAGTACAGGGGCACAATCTCTGCTCACTGCAACCTCCACCTCCCGGGTTCAAGCAATTCTCCTGTCTCAGCCTCCTGCGTAGCTGGGATTACAGGTGCCTGCGACCATGCCTGGCTAATTTTTGTATTTTTAGTAGACACTGGGTTTCACCATGTTGGTCAGGCTCATCTTGAACTCCTGACCTTGTGATCCACCTGCCTGGGCCTCCCAAAGTGCTGAGATTACAGGCGTGAGCCACCGCACCTGGCCAACTCTTGAATATTTTAACAGACACTCTCCTAAATCACTTTTTGGGGCCAAAAGAAAATGTATACATTAATGACGATGAAAATTACTACTAAAAATGTAAGCGTATGTTCATTGAGGTAGAGAGTAGAATGGTGATTACCAGAGGCTGAGGAGTAAGGGAGATAAGGGGAAGTTGGTTAAGGGGTACAAAAATACCGTTAGATAGGAGGAATAAGTTCAGGTGTTCGATTGCACAATAGGATTACTATAGTTAATAATAACTTGTGTATTTCAAAATAGCTAGGAGAGAAGAATTGTAATATTCCCAACACAAAGAAAAGATAAATGTTTGCAATGATAAATATCCCAATTAGCCTTATTTGATCACTACACATGGTATACTGGTATAAAAATATCACAGGGACTCCCAAAATATGTACAACTATTATATATCAATAAAAAATGCAATTCTAAAAAAGCCTATTTGATAATAAAGATGAGAAATGAGAAGAATGAATAAAGAAATTAGGATCTATGTGGTACATATACACCATGGAATACTGTGCAGCCGTAAAAAAGAATGAGATCATGTCCTTTGCAGAGACATAGATGGAACTGAAAGCTGTTGTCTTCTGCAAATTAATGCAGGAACAGAAAACCAAACACCAAATGTTTTCACTTATAAGCAGGAGCTGAACAATGAGAACACATGTACACATGGTGGGGAACAACACACACTGGGGCCTGTCAGGGGTGGGGTGGAGGGAGGGAGAGCATCAGGAAGAATAGCCGATGGATGCTGGCTTAATACCTAGGTGATGAGGATCTATGTCGCAAAGTACCATGGCACACCTGTGTAACAAACCTTCGTATCCTGCACATGTACCCTGGAACCTAAAAGTTGAAGAAAAAAAAAAAAAGAACAATGAATATAACTGAGAATGTAGGATGTAAAAACTAACAAAATTAAATGCGTAAATTACAGAATTGGTAAACACAGAGAATGGAATGATAAGTCCATTTTATATGTTGCAATAAATCAAAAAAACAAAACATAAGGCAAATCAAAGAATAAAAAAATAAGACTGGAAACGGGCATGAAGCCACAGATGTGAGGGAGATAAGAAATTGCAAATGAACATAGGACTCATCTTTAATGGATCTGAAAGTCATGATGAATGGATGGTTTTCCAACGGAAAAACAATCAAATTTATAAAATTAATTAAAGAAACTCTGCATACACCAGGAATTATACAAAAAATTGTAAACATTGTTGAGATCTGTTCCACCTAGAAAATGTTAGACTGATGATTTTTGTGGATAATTCAAAAAAATGTTCAAGGAAGAGATGCCTCTTTTGTTAAGTAGGTATTTTGAATATTAGAAATAATACAGAAATTTTCTCAATTCAGCTCTTTTTGAAGCAGGCATAATTCTGATATTCAAATCTGACCAAGCTAGCAAGCCCACACAAACACACATATGCAACTGTATCAATCTCATTTATGAAGATGGATGTAAATATTCTATAGAATTATAAAAATTGATTACTGTATTAAGTATATCATAACTGCAATGTAGGGTTTAGTTCAGGATTTTTGGATAAACATGAAATTTATTAATGTAATTATCTACATTGAATGAGCTAAAAGGAAAAAGCATGATGCCAGAAAGGCATTTAGTAAAATGTATTCTCTATTAATTAATTCGAACTGCCAGTAAGGTGGGACCAGACATAGATTTTCTTAACATACTATTTGTAAGAAACTAAGAGTAAACATCTAACTTAATGTTGAAACCTTAGGCACATTCCATTAGAGGTGCCAAATATCACTGAAAATATTAAACGTTATTATGGCGGTTCCTAGCTATTATTTTTAAACTAAGAATAAGCATAAATTTTGGAAAGAAAGGGCACAATGATTATCACCCAGAAAATATTTAGAATACATAAGGTAATCAAATGAAGAGGTTTTAGGGCCAATATGAATTTTTGGTAGGCTGCTGGTTAGTTATGCATGTATGTACACACATATACATACATATGTACATATGCATATGCACATATACATATTATGTGTGTGTGTGTGTATAGTAGCATTCTTAGAAATAAACAAAAACCAGCTAGAGAATATAACAGAAAAAATACCCCTCTCACAATCACAATTAAAAGTAAGGAAACCTGAGAATTAACTTAGCAGAAAATGTGCTGAACCATATGAAGAAAGCAACAAAACTCTTTAAGGGATAAGAGAAAACTTGGATACGTGGAAAAACAGATCATATTTCTGGGTGAAAAGACTCAAAATTATGAAAGTGTAAATTTTCTCTGAATTCCTCTACAAATTAAATTGTAATGAAAATCCAATGACAGATGTTTAAAATTTGATTCTGAAGTTTAGATAGAGTTACAAACACTCAAATATACCTAACAAAATATTTTAAAAAGTGATAAAGGGAGACTTGTCCTATAAGTTACTAAAATGTTACAAAGCTGTAATGATTTGTTCTACTTAGAACTGGTTTAGAAATAGAGGGGTAGATCATGGGAATAGAATTAGAAGGCCAGAAACAGTCACAAGTGTGTATACCATTAACAAACAACAAGTTATGTTACAAATTCATTTTAAATCAGTAGGAAAAATGCTGCATTATAAAAAGTTGCATTGAGTGAGCACTAGTTAACACTTAACTTAGAAAAGCATTGCATAGCCAACAGATGTATCAAAAAATGCTCATCATCATCAGAGAAATGCAAATTAAAACCACAATGAGCTATCACATTACACTTGTTAGAAAGCTGTTATGAAAAAGATGAAAGATAAGTGTTGGCAAATATGTGGAGAAAAGGGGACCCCTGGATGCTGTTGGAAGAAATGTAAATTAATATCACCAGTTTGGAAAATGTTATGGAGATTCCTCAAAAAATTAAAAATAGAATTACTATATGATCCAGTAGTCCCCTTCTGGGTATATAATCAAAGGAACTGAAATCAGTATGCTGAAGAGATGTCTGCACTCCCCGGTTCATTGCAGCATTATTCACAATAGCTGAGATATGAAAGCAACCTAGGTATCCATCATCAGATGAGTGGATAATGAAAATATGCTATTGTACATATGCCAGTGGAATACTGTTCAGCCTTATAAAAGAAAAATTCTGTCATTTGTGGAAACATGGAGGACATTATGCTAAGTGAAATATTCAGGCCAGGTACAGAAAGGCAAAAACTGTATGATCTCACATATGGAATCTAAAAAAGTTGAACTCATAGGAGTAGAATGCTGGTTATGAAGGGCCTGGGAGACAGAGGTGGATGGGGAAAGGGGAGGTATTGATCAAAGGATATAAAGTTTTAGTTAGGAGGAATGAGCTTTAGTGATTTATAGCACAGAATAGTGACTATAATAATTAATAATGCCATGTGTATTTCAAAATTGCTAAAAGAGTAGATTTTAAATGTTCTTGCCACAAAAATGGTTAATGTATGAGGTGATAAATTTATTAATTACCTTGATTTAATCCTTCTACAATGTATATATATATAGAAACATCACATTGTACCCCATATATACAATTATCATTTGTCAATTAAGAATAAAACTTAAAAAATTTCAGTCATGGTAATGCAATCAGATTCAAGCAATGATACAAAATGTACTTCTTCATAAATGTATAAAGAAGAATTTATTTTTGATGGGAAAATAAAAGAGGAGAAGCATACATTTTGGAACTTTAGTTATTCAACTGTACTTCACAATGTCAAATTCCTAACTCTCAATATCTTCCCTGTTCTTTGCTGCTGCTTCCAATTCTCTCCATTACTTTTGTCCAAAATTTATATCAAATTATTTCTTGCACCCAGCATTATCTTCTTCCTCTTCAACTTTCTATTTCCTGAATCTGTTTTCTAGCTGCTAATTCTTTCCCTTTCTAGGGTAAGACCTCACAAAGTCTTTTTGGCTTCATGTCAAAAAGACCACCTAAAACATTCCTTATTACATTCTTTTTTACTGGATTGGACAAAACAATCCCTTTTGAGGGATATTTGGGGTGAGCTGGGTGAATGGAATCAATTCTCATCAGACAACTGCAGGATTTCCTTCAAAGGTAGAAAATAAGGAATAAGCTGTGAATAATACTCAGATGTGACATTTTTGTTACTCTGGGAGTTAAATTGTGGGTCATGCATGAACTGTAATCCAGTCTTTAAAAATGAAACTGAGACAGTGATGGTCAGACTACTTGTTACCATTATGATGGCTCAGAGGCTGCAGAGGAAGACAAAGAACAGGACGAGCAGGAAGGCATGACTTCCTAAGTACGTTCTCACTGCAGCAATATCTGTATGTTGGGGGCTCACATAAAATTTTGTTTCAGGAAAGATTTCTCCTGCTAGAAAATTTGAGGATCACTTCTTATAAAACAATTAAATGATAATGATTTTAAATAGAAAAGAGCTGATTTAAAAAGCAGTATGATTTATAAAATTAAAAAAATACATAACTACAAAAATCACTTAGTAGTTATATTTGGACGATAGGAAGTGAATGATTGTATTCACTCCTTTTGCTTATCTCTATTTAAAACATATTGATAACATATTGATGTTATTTGCTTTTGTCTTATACCTTTGGGGTATAATTTAGATACAGTAAAACATACAAATTGTAAGTATGCAATCTGATGACTTTTCACACATGTATAAGACCAAGTGACCACCACCCAGATACAAATATAGAATATTTTTATCACCCTAGAAAATTCCTTTATGTCCTATTCCAGTCATAAGCTCCACTCTCCACATCCTGCCAGGGTTAACCACTACTTTGATTAGTTTTGAGGGTTCTTAAGTGGACTCACACAGTATGTACATTTTAGTCTTGTTTTTTGTTCAACATCATATTTCTGAGAGCCATTAATGTTATTGTGTATATTAGTAAGTTTTTTTAAATGTTGAGTAATATTCTATTTTATAACTGCACCACAGTTTGTTTATTCATTCGTCTAATGAATATTTGGATTATTTAAAATTTTTGCTATTTAAGAATAAAGTGGCTATGAACAGTATTTATTTATTTATTTATTGTTACCATATCATTTATTTCTCTGGGGACGTATACCTAGGAGTAGGTTTACAGGATACATGCATCTTTAACTTCTCAGGATTTTGCTGAATTTCTCTTCAGAGTGGATGCATACCTTTACATTTCAATTAGCAGTACTTGAGAGTTTCCCATTCTCTTTTTCCTTTATCATTATAAGTAAACAAATCAAGCCGACTTTCCCCTTTGGGAAAACCAAAACTAAGCCTAGGGGAATGTGGCAAAACTAACTCTCACCTGGTCCAGTATCCAATCCAAGAGAAGCACACAGAGAGCAAAAAAAGGTCTTGGGTCAGCAATAATTCTGGGTGTCTGTGCGTGTCTGGGTTGCCATCCTGGAAGAAGTGTGGGAGACAAAGTGAGAGGTGTGGAAAGCCAGTCTCAGGGCAAGGCTGCAGATATTAGACAAGAGGTCAGGTTCCCCTGGCTGACAGGTTAGGTTTTCAGGGTTGGATTCTAGGTCCTTCAGGGAACTGGAGGGTCTTGGGTAGCAGGGTTAGATTCATGAACCAGCCTAGATAATTCCACGTTTACACCAGCAGTAGGGCAGCTGCTGCTGCTTTGCCTTTCTGGAAACACAGGATAATAAGCTCTTAATGTGCAACTAAACCTGGGCTGACTCGAACTAGTGAGTAGATCTAACAGAAAGATAGGGCAAAGTGAATATAGACAGAGATGGGCAATATTCCAATGCCAAGTGCTCAATTGAGCCTAATCCTGGGGCACAATATGCATGTTAATTTTTTAGGTAGGAAGCTGTCTAAGTGCATGGGAGAAGCTAACTCTATAAATGTGTGAAAGAAGTAGGTGTTTTTTGCCAAAGCAAGTGGAACAGTCTGAACTAAGCAGTGTTGGTGGGTCCTAATAATGACAGTGAAAATGAAGGCAAATTTTCTTACTCACCTTTGGTCGGTTTCATGGTCATAGACTAAATGCTTAGACTTTCCTGGAAGATTGAGAAATTGTAACTGATGATCCAGATGGCAGAGTTCAGCTGATTTTGATTCTACTTCCGAAATGTATCTTGAATTATTTTACTTCTTTTTAGTTGTATTGCTATCACTTGAGTTGAAGCCACCATGATATATATTCTTTGGTAATTTCAGTAGTCTCGTTACCAGTCTCTTAACAATTTCTGCCCCACTCACATTCATGCACATTCATTGTGCATCTCAAAGTGTTATTCCCTTTTTTAGCTACTTTCAAATGTTTGCTCTCGAAATTTCAACAAAAATCGTTTAAAAATATCAGGAGCATATATTGGAAGATAGATAATATGGATACTGTAACTGCCCAATGGGTTAATCTTGCCCACTGCCTAGACAGAGCTGATTCATCAAGATGGGAAAATTGCAATGAAGAAAGAATAATTTACACAGAGCTGGCTGTTCAGGAGACTGGAATTTTATTATTACTCAAATCAGTCTCCACAGGCATTTGGAAATCAGAGTTTTTCTTAAAACTCTTCTTAAGAATTTGGCAGCTAGGGGCTTGGGAAATGGGGAGTGCTGATTGTTCAGATTGGAGATGGAATCATAGGGGGTCGAAGTGAGTCCTTCTTGCTGTCTTCTGTTCCTGGGTGTGATTACAGAACTGGTTGAGCCAGATTACCATTCTAGGTGGTGTCAGCTGGTGCACTGAGTGCAGGGTCTACAAAATATCTCAAGCACTGATCTTAGGTTTTACAATAGTGATGTTATTTCCAGGAGCAATTTGGAGAGGTTCAGACTTTAAGCTGGAGGCCAAATGACTCCTAAACCATAATTTCTAATCTTGTAGCTAATTTGTTAGTTCTGCAAAGGCAGGTTGGTCCCCAGGAAGAAGGGTTTTTTTACGGAGGGTAAAGGGCTATTATCAATTTTCTCAGGGTTAGTTCGGCCTATGCCCAGGAATGAACAAGGACAACTTAAAGGTTAGAAGCAAAATGAAGTTGGTTAGATCTGATCTCTTCCATTGTCATAATTTCCTCAGTTATAATTTTTGCAAAGTCGGTTTCATTACTAAGAAATGTGCCAACTTGGGGATTAGACGACTCAGGTTCTAATCTTAGAACAAGCACTAGCTAGCTTACAACTAAGTGATTATCTCTCTACTCCCCGGATTTCAGTTTCCTTATCTGTAAATAAAAGGATTCAACCAAACTAGAAAGTTTCTAAGGGCCATTGTAGGTCTAATATTTTCTGGTATTTTGTGGGGCTGCTTCAGAGGATTTTTCTTGAGTTCTTGCCTGTGATGGAGAGAAATGAAGTCCTGAGATGATATGTCAATCAGCTGTCTCCTATCTCTCTTCTCTGAGATGACTGGCCTCATTGAAGTTTAAAGGGTTCCCATACACTGAGGAAAACCATTTGAAAATCTTTAAAGAGCATTTCCTCATTTGAGCAGGTGTGCCATGAGGACTGAGCTCCCAGCAGGAAAGGGGAAGTCTGTGATGGTTGTTTCACAACTCTGGTGTAGGTTCTTGTCAAATTCTCTGTGCTTTGCTGTATACTTGACTACTTGACCTTAAGGTTGTGTTGCTCCTTAAAAGCCACCAAATCTAGACTTGTTGGTAGGAGGTGAGTCCACAAGTTGCATGGAGTGCTGCTACCATCTTTGTAGGGTTCTGATTGAGTGTTGGATGTCAGAATATACAATTTGTCCAGTTATGTTTTTTAAAATGTAAGTCTTATGGCATAGAGTTATACAAACATGTTGTGCAATGTCAGTTTCCTAATTTCGATATTGTACTTTAGTTATGTAGGATACAACCATTGGTGAACTGGGCAAAGAGCATGATGGACCTTTCTGATCTATCTCTATAACTTCCCTTAAATCTTTGTTTAGAAGTTTAAACCATTTGACCCAGCAATCCCATTACTTGGTATATACCCAAAGGATTATAAATCATTATACTATAAAGACACATACATACGTATGTTTATTGCAGCACTATTCACAATAGCAAAGACTTGGAACCAACCCAAATGCCCCTCAGTGATAGGCTGGATACAGAAAATGTGGCACATATACACATATGTGACAGCCATAAAAAAGGATGAGTTCATGTCCTTTGCAAGGACATGGATGAAGCTGGAAACCATCATTCTCAGCAAACTAACACAGGAACAGAAAACCAAACACTGCATGTTCTCACTCATAAGTGAGAGCTGAACAATGAGAACACATGGACACAGGGAGGGAAACATCACACACCAGGGCCTGTCAGAGGGTGCGGTACAAGGAGAGGGATAGCATCAGGAGAAATACCTAGTGTAGATGACGGGTTGATGGGTGCAACAAACCACCATGGCATGTGTGTATACCTATGTAACAAACCTGCACATTCTGCACGTGTATCCCAGAACTTAAAGTATAATAAATTAAAAAAAAAAGTCTTTCAAAGTGGTGATAGGTCTCTAGGGCTGATTCCATGACATATTTCACAATTGTCTTAAGTTTGGCTTCTTTGTTTTCCTAAAGCAAAATGTAGATGATCTGACAATGCAATTGATTCTTACAATTTTACTTCTGAAGGGTGTTCCTGAGGAATTTCCGATTGAAGTCTCAACACACATGTTCAGTGGCCTGTGCATTCATGTTGTGTTTGATAGGACCAAGGCCAGCCTCAGCAATAGCACTGTGTGTACTAGTCTTTCTGGGTCCTTGGATTCCACACCGTGTCCCAACTTTGTTTTCCTTGTTCTGGTGCCTTCTGCCTTGCCTATTTCTAGGAAGTTCATGCAGATAGAAGACTGTGGAATGGCCTGGCTGGTGGCCCTCCCAGAGCTTTAAGGAGAGTAGGTGGGACAAGATGGGCTCCAGTGATCATTTGGGGATTCAGTCAATCCAGAATCCATTCTTCTCTAGATCAGGGATGGGGAGTGTGTAGGGATGAGGAGGGTGTGCTGAAGAGAAGAGGAAGGATTGAGAAGTGACATTTGTGTAGACAGAATTATAACTCTCCAAAGATATTCACTCCCTCATCTCCAGAGCCTGTAAATACGTTAGTTTACACGGCAAGGGGAATTAAGGTTGCTAATAAGCTAACCTTAAATAAGGAGATTATTGTGGGTTATTCTGGGGGAGGGAACAATGTAATCACAAGTGGCCTTAAAAGCAGAAGAGGGAGAAGAAGACAGTCAAAGAGATGTGATAATAGAGCAGGGTCAGAGAGATGTTATGTTGCTGATTTTGAAGATGGAGGAAAAGAATGTGGGTGGCCTCTAGAAGCTGGACAAGGGAGGTCAGTGACTCTTTCCAAAGCTTCCAGAAGGGAATGCAGCCCTACTGACACCTTGATTTTTAGTTAGTGAGACCTATGTTGGGTTTCTGATCTACAGAACTCTAAAATAATAGATTTGTGTTGTTTTAAGCTACTGTATTTGTAGTAATTTGTTACAGTACAATAGAATAGAAATCCAACAAAAAGTGAATATAATACTGCAGTACATAAGGCTTCAGGGTAAGTATTGATTGAGGAATCAGAGAATGGGATGCTGGGGTTGGGTGGAGTGAAACTCTAGGCAGAGGGTAGCAGTTAGGAAGGATAAGAAATCCAAGGTTTAAGGGGAAGAGTCTTAAACACTACCATCGCTACTATCAAAATAATGAACATTTCTATTCCTCTGAGTTTCCTGATGCCCTTTGTAATCCATTTCTCCCTTCACCTCTTTCCCCAGACTCTGATAAGCTTTCTAATTACCATAGAGCAGTTTGCATTTTCTAGAATTTTATAGAAACTGAATCATACAACTAAAAGTAGAACTACCATTTGATCCAGCAGTCCCACTACTGGATATCTACCCCGAGGGCAAAAAGTCATTATTTGAAAAAGATACTTGCACACACATGTTTATAGCAGCACAATTTACAATTGCAAAATCGTGGAACTAATCCAAATGCCCATCATTCAATAAGTGGATAAAGAAACTGTGGTATATATATATGATGGAATACTACATAGCCATAAAAGGAATGAATTAACAGCATTTTCAGTGACCTGGATGAGATTGGAGACTATTATTCTAAGTGATATAACTCAAGAATGGAAAACCAAACATTGTATGTTTTCACTGATATGTGGGAGCTAAACTATGAAGACACAAAGGCATAAGAATGATACAATGGACTTTGGAGACTTGGCGAGGGGGAAGAGTAGGAGGAAGGTGAGGGATAAAAGACAACAAATATGGTTCAGCGTATACTGCTTGAGTGATGGGTGCACCAAAATCTCGCAGATCACTTCTAAAGAACTTACTCATGTAACCAAATACCACCTGTAGCCCAATAACTTATGGAAAAATAAAAGAATTGAATCATACAGCATGCACTATTTTTTAAAATATGAGACTTTGATTTACCATAATGATTTTGAGATAAGTCCTTACAGTTGTATATATCAATAGGTTATTCCTTTTTTAAATATTGATAGTACTTTATTGAAACGAATTAAATGAAACTATTGTTTTTGGTTGATTTTTGCATAAGAGACACCTATTCATTGATTCATTTCACAAATATTAATTGAGTGCCAACCATATGCCAGGTACCTTTTTTTTTTTTTTTTAATTTTAGTCTTTCTCTGTCGCCCAGCTTACTGCAACCTCCACCTCCCAGGCTCAAGTGATTCTCTTGTCTCAGCCTCCTGAATAGCTGGGATTACAGGCGCCCACCACCACACCCCACTAACTTTTTTTTAATACTTTATTTTTTCAGAGCAGTTTTAGGTTCACATCAAAATTCAGGAGAAGGCAGTGTTGTGCCAGCAAAGATTGCATTAAGAATCAGGAAAAGAGATGTTCATTCAGCTCAAGAAATCTGAGACAGCTTTGGTAATTTGAGGTACATAGGTAGTAGCACAGAAGTGAAACTTCAATGGGAAAAGTGTTTATGGAAACAGTGGGTTTGTATTACACTAGGCAACAGAGAAAGGTGGTGAAGGGAGTACAAGGCTAGGAATGTAAAAGTCTAGATTTTAGGTCATCTTGCTATCTGATTACTTAATTCCTGGGCTTTAGTTTTCCCATATTCAAAATGAGGGGCTCAGAGTATCAGGACTGCTTTCCAGGATGAAATAAAAATTACATGATTTGGTGAAGTACCTTAGTGAGTTCTTTAGGAATAACATGGCTATGGTTATGGCATTTCAACTTGCTATGTCACTAAGCCACCGTGAGCACAGCTCGATCTATTATGCGTGATGACCGTGGAAAATGGCATCCCCCTAGGCAGAATGACATCTCTACTTATGAGTATTCACTGCACTGTTTAAGTGTAGAATAATGACCATGGCAGATGCAACCCGCCCAGTGACTGAAATTATTTTACATTTACTGAGATGTATGTATATGATGCTTTGCATGGTACAAGTTCAAAGTCTTCACAAACTGCCATCTCTCATTCCTTTTGGGGTAACCAGGTAGTAACTATTTTGCAGTTGCTAAACACAGAAACATAGGGCTATGGATCCTCAAATCTTTCAATTCTTAAACATTAAGTATTCTAGAATCCAAAAATACTAAATTCAGTAAAAATGTCTCTGCATTCTGTTTGATTTTGTACACTTTTCAGTTTCTCACAAACCTTTTACTGACAGAGCATCGTAGCATCTGCCAGTGATAGGGCAACCAGAGGGTTTGGCAGCTTGTGGGTGGGAGTTTCAGGGTTTGGGGACTTGGCGGCAGTTAGATTGGGCTGTTGGTGTGGGAGGATGAAACTGTGTATTGATGATGGTCTTTGCTTTTCCTAAATCACAATTGCATCATATGAGATAGCTGAATTTATGTTGAGCTTTACAAAAGCCTCCTGGGAAAAGGGCAAAACTGGTTTTAGTGCGTAAGAAATTTATTTATGGCAATTATGGTATCAAACTGAGACTGTTGAGAATCTGGACCGTTTTCTGGTGGAGGGAAAAAATCCATTTTACTTTTATAAGTAGGAAACATAGTTGAATCACTTTGTAGTTACAGTAATGTTTGAAAGTTCTTATTGTCCTTTTCTTAGGGTAGTAGGTAGGATATTCTTATCATACTAATTCGTAATTCAAATAAGAATGAATTCTGGAAAGAAATATGAGTGAAAAAAAAAAAAGAATAAGGATGAACAGAAAGACAATGGCCAGCTCTATGGGAGGTGGTTTGAAGCTGTCAAGCATCCTTGGCCAGGTTTCTCATGACTCATCTGCATGGCAGAGCGATGGTTCTCCTGGAAACACTGGGTCATAGCTTTCTGCAGTTATTAAGATGATTCACAAGGAAGGGGGCTATAGGTCCCATTTCAGGTTTATCTGCCATGCATAAATATGACTTGTTTCTTTGATTTGATTTCAGACAGAATATTATGAAAGGGAAATTGTATTAATTAATTTATTTTTCAAACAAGAAGACGAGAAAACTAGAGTGCACCCCAACCATCCTTGCACATTGTCCTCTAACCTGGGTTATTTTTGGGAAGGTTCTGAAAAAGGTCCTTCCAGTAGAATGTGTTATAATATAACCTGTCTATGGACAACTTAGGATATATTAAGAAACTAATTTTTCCCCCATCACTTCTGCCTGCTAAACTCTGTGGAATCTCCCTTTCCTGGCATCTTAAGTAGGTATCCACCATTCTGATCATTTAATTTTTAAACTTTTAATTGAGGTATAGTTGACTTACAATAAACTGCACATATTTAAAGGATACAATCTGATAGATTTTGAATAGGTCTACACTTGTGAAACCATCACTAATATCAAAATAATGAACATTTCTATTCCTCCGAGTTTCCTGGTGCCCTTTTATAATCCGTTTCTCACTTTACCCCTTTCCCCAGACACTGATATGCTTTCTATTACAATAGAACACTTTGCATTTTCTAAAATTTTATAGAAATTGAATCATATAGCATGTACTATTTTTTAAAATCTGATAGAGACTTTGATTTACCATAGTGATTTTGAGGTCAGTCTTTATAGTTGTATGTATCAATAGTTTATTCCTTTTTTCCAATGTTGATAATACTTTATTGAAACTATTGTTTTTAGTTGAATTTTGCATAAAAGACATCTATTTGTTGATTTACTATTCAAATATTAATTGAGTGCCAACCATGTGCCAGGCATGTTTTAAAATACTTTTAAAAATTTATTTATTTATTTATTATTCATTATTTTTATTTTTGAGACTGAGTCTTGCTCTAGGGCTTAGGCTGGAGTGCAGTGGTGCAATCTCAGCTAACTGCAACCTCTGCCTTCTGGATTCAAGTGATTCTTGTGCCTCAGCCTCCCGAAGAGCTGGGATTACAGGTGCCCACCACCACACCTGGCTAAGTTTTGTGTCTTTAGTAGAGATAGGGTTTCACCATGTTGGCCAGGCTTGTCTCAAACTCCTGACCTCAAGTGATCCACCTGCCTCAGCCTCCCAAAGTTCTGGGATTAAAGGCGTGGCCACCATGCCCAGCCAAGACTTTGTTTTTTTAGAGCAATTTTAGGTTCATGTCAAAACTGAGAGGCACGTACAGTGATTTCCCGTATGTCTCCTTTCCTGACACATATATGGCTTCCTCCTTATCAACATTTCCCACCAAAGTGGTATATTTGTTACAGTCAATGAACCTACATTGACACATCATCAACCAAAGTCCATAGTTTACATTAAGGTTTATTTTTGGTATACATTCTATGGATTTGGACAAATATAAAATGACATTTCTCTACCAATATAGTATTATACAGAGTATTTTCACATCCCCAAACATCCTCTGTGCTTTACCTGCTCATCCTTTTCTCCTCCTTAACTTCCAGCAACCACTGACATTCCAGTCATTTTTGATGAACACAGTTCCATCCAATACAGTTTAAAATTCCAAATTCATATCCAATTTAAAACTCTTCCCTTAACTTATTGCTTGAGGGACCCAAAAAGTGGATTGGAGGTGGGTATGCAGAAAGAGAAGGGGAGAGAGACAGAGAGACTGCATCTGAGATTTCTCTCCTCCCTTTCTCTCTACACATGTAGGTTGTCCAGGATTGGGGCAGGTTAGGGGTGGTGAGAGGAGGTAACAAACTCTTAGACACTTGGCCACCTGCCAGTTGTGGGATAGTGCCCTTGGTCTTACTCTGGTCACTCTGGTTCTCTCTGCTTCTGGTGGACTCTGCTGATATAATGGTTTCCTTATGATGGTTTCTTGTTCAGGTCAACCTGATCCCTGTCTCAATGAGGGCTTTCTTAGAGGGGGGCAGCACCTCTGTCGTTCCTACCTTCAGTCCCCTTTTAGGTAGGTTGCCACCTTGTTTGCCCTGTCTATCTGGGTACCCCTTTTTGTCCCTCCTCTGCTCTGTAGTCCTTGCTGTAGACTAATGGAAACCACTGAGATTTTCTTCCATACCTTCTGTTGTGAAGCCAGGGTGGAGATGCCACACACCCTTTTATTCCCAGGATTACTAAGCCATACCTTGTCCTTGATGTGCTGCTCCAGGACTACTCCAATAAGCCTCTTGCCTTCAGAAATCTGGAGTGAAAGTGGCACAAGTCTCTGTGTTCAAGTGTATGCCTCAATCTTCATGCCAAGGCCTCCGTAGAACTCTCTCACTGGGCTTCACTCTGCTCTACTCACTGGGCAGTGGGATGCTGGTGGGCTCCCTGTCTCATAGCCACCCCTAACTCTGCAGGGCATTCTCCTGGAAGAGGGCATTCCCTTTACCCTGAACATACTTGGCTTTGTGGGAGAGGGGAAAGATTTTCTTACTGCCAAAACTGTACTCTACCCAAGGCTGGGGACTCTTATACACTCTCCTCTGCCTCCCCAGATTCTTACGTGGACTGTGAGGTAGGGTTAATGGCTGTCAGTGATAGGGTTGGTTTTACCTGCTAGTAATCACTGGGGGAATACGACTGTCCCTTTAGATATAAAGCCCCAGTGCTTGTAGACCTCATCTATAACTCCTGTGCCAGTTCTGGAGGCATAGGAAAAGATCCACTCAACATCCTGGCATACTACTATCTGGTTTCATAGTTGACTATGTTTTCCTGCCAGTCAGTAGCTTTTCGGTATTATGGGATGATATGGCATTTTTTGTTTGTTTTTGTTTTAATCTCTTAGTTCCTATTTCTAGAAAAGCCATAGAAAATAATAGGGTTTATGAAAAATAAGACTGTCTATTTCAGTACAGGCTTGTTTTCCAGGAAATATTTTATTTCCCTACAGCTAGATGCTGTAAATACAGTAGGACTTTACATGTACATTGTTTGTTATAACAGAGATTTATTCTGTAACTTAAATTGTGGCCTTCAGCTGTGTTCTATGTTGTAAAAGCCCCTTCTACCCAGGGAGGCTGTAGGGAGCACTTTGAAGTCAAATGGATTTGGGTTGGAATCAGCAGCTGTGTGAGACTGGGCAAGTCTCTTAACGTAGCCCTCATAAGTAAAATAAAAAATATTTGTACCTACTCATCTCAGAGACTTATAAACACTCAACTGAATAATGTATGTAAAACATTTAACATGATTCCTGGATCATAGAAAGTATACAATAGAGCTAGATACTTTTATTATCGCTATGGTACAGATAATGCTGTACTACAATTTGAACAGGAACATGTCAGGTTGGACAGGGGAGGCCAAGACTGGGCATTCTACTACATAGAAGGAGAATATATCATGGAAGCAGGAAAAGGAGTCAAGTTCGGAACAGACGGCAGAGGTTAGGACTCCATCGAAATGACTGGGAGACACTAGATCAGGTATTAAGGTCAAAGAGTGTGGAAAACTACAATTAGGTATAGTATGGATAAGGCTTGATGGTTGTGGATTTGTAATGTAAGGTTCAGAACATGCTTCTGAAGGAAGGAGACCTAGGATTGTAGATGGAAATAAAATAGGACCTCTGACATCAGCACTGCTTAGAGTGTGAGAGAAGGCAGTTAATTCTCTGTGGTGTTTCTCCTTTTGCCAGAGGAGATCCTTAAATATTTTCCCCTTATGATCAGCATGTCTCATTTTCTCTGTTTGTTTCTTTTCTACTAATTCTGGTAGGGGTGAAGTAGAATTGAATATTCTTTTAAAAAATATTGCTAACTGGATAGGCAAAAAATAGTCATTCAGATGATTATTTTTTGATAATAAGTGGGATTTAACATTTTTCAATATGTTTGCAAGCTGTTTGTCTTTTTCCCTTTGTGAATTACCTACTTCTGCCACTTATAATTTATTTATTAAAATTTTAGGTTTTTTCTTACTAATCTGTGCATTCTCTGGATATATCAACTCCTTTTCAGCCATATTTGCTGTATATTTTCCCATTTGCCTTTTACTTCTTGATTTTGCACTTTTAGGGAATATGGAACTTTGATAATTATATGGGGTTAGATGTATCAATCTTTAAAAACTTCAAAAACTCTTCCAAGACTTTTAAGATTACTTTTGTAACTTTTTTTCTATGGCACATTTTTAACATATAATTCTTTATATATTCCTATAGGCATTATCAAGTTTGATTTCTACGTATAACTATTCATCTGAAATCTATTTATGAGATACAGATATGGTGCACATTTATCACAGCATTGTTTATTGTGTATTACTTCTTTTCTGCACTAATTTGTGAACTTTATCATAAATTAAACTCATATTTAATAAGCACTGTTTATGTGTAACTTCTGTTGTTGATTTCAAGAATATCAATGGGTTTTTTTTTTTTTTTTTTTTGCCTCATAGTGTAGAGATGTGAACAGAGAACTGCTGGGTTGTATATTTACCCAAGGCATCTCTTTGGGTATCATGGTTATCCCGTTAGCATAAACTTAGTTTTCAGAATGTAATTATCAAGTGGTGCTACAGCTCATTCAACATTATTTATAAATATTAGTCTTTCCACATATGGCCAAAGCTCAACACTACGAGTGTTGACAAGAAATAATGCATATCATATTCAGTTTCATTAGCAGGGAGAGGTGAATTAAAAAGGAAAATCTGTTTCTATAGCATTTGTAGAGCCAGTAGTTGTTATTATGTCATATCTGTTCTTAATGAGTAATGCCCTTCCTACACTACCCTCCCAACAAGCTGGTAGCTGCTAAGTCAAACTGAATTTTCCAGTGAGAAAAGTTGCTCTTGCATCAAGCTTGTGATACAGTGCTTTTTGGTGGATATAATTCTTCCATTATAAGCTCCATCCATCATGCCAAGGCAAGTGTCCAGACCTATAAGATTGGACAAGGCAAAGACTGGTAATAATTTCACTAATAGATCTTATTTCTTCACTTTAACAATTATATGTCTATCTACATACAGGACTATATTTAGATGGTATGTATTTTCAATTTTAAGCAATTTCAGACCTGTTTGAGAAGAAATATTTTAGTTAGCGTCATTCTCTAGATATTATTTATCAACTGACCTTGTCCATTTGAGCACACCAATTAATCTGTGGGCAAAGGTCCTGCTTGCCCAATGATACTCAAGCTGAGTTTTACAACTATTAGATCATGCCAGGGGTTCAGGCTTATAGAAGTGTGCTCTAAGACTATCATGGCTTTCTTGAGATTTGACCATCCTCTCCCATTTCTGCCTCCATTTGGATTCTTGGTCTCTCACATGTAAGGGATCCAAAGAAAGACAGTCATCGTATTTATTGCAACTGAGTCGATTGTTTCTTAAATTTCTCTGAGCAAAGTATTACCGAATTTTCTACTAGCTCTTTACCTTCCTGGTGTGACATGCACTAATTTTTTCAGACATGACCAATTCACCAAACCATTATACCTCCTCTTTCATTCCACAGAAGAAGGAATACCAAATGGGTTAGAAAATCTGGCTCATACTTGATTTATGGGCTCTGTGGATAAATGATATTTATTGGAGTCAGTGCCTGTAAGATTTGGTGAGTTATGGTAACAGCAGCAGAGTGGTTCTGTGCAAAACAGGCAAAATGAAATTTAGGAATTAGGCAGAATTGGTAGCTGAAGGGATAGAGCTGTTTAGAACTATAGGGGTTTAAGGAAAAATAGGTATATATTTTTGGAACTTTGGCATTTTCTAGAATTCATGGGGAAGAGAGGTTTTTGTACCCTTATCTATGTATCAGAGGTTGTTTCAGTTGTTTAGAACAGAATGGAGGAAATAGATAGAACCTGTTTCAAAGCCTAATAACATGGGGGTTGTAGGCTGAGCAGTAGCATCCAAGCAACCCAGAAAGAATGGTCCCCACCCCTTGGAGATGTAACTGTGATTGGGCTCCTAGGCCATGGTAAAGAAGTGATCAGAAGAGAGGGTAAGTGAGTAAGAAGAGGGTTGGACACAGCTGAAGCATCACTTTGTAAATTCAGATCTTGCAATCTTAGTTGATTCTGGTAAGGGAACATTTTGTTTTGCTTTGTTTTTTTGGTCTAAGGTAAGTGCTTACCTGGCACTTTATTCCACTGGAGGAGTGATCACTTGAAACTGAGAATATCAGGTCTTAATCATGTCAAGTCTCAAGAGAAAAGCAGTATAGATGGGAACTCAGGATTAGAGATTGAGGAATAGAGGGTTTGAAGTAGTAAGAAATTCCAGTCTTTAGATTAGAGAGGAACAGCCAGATATTGGAATCAAGCAAGGTTATGCCTAATAGGTATAGGGTACTAGCAATAAGCAGCCAGGATTTGGGGAAATGGTAGTTCTGCTTGATTTTAATTTTTTAGAATAAAAGTGTAGTATGTATCAAATAACATATAAACCCAAAGATTCTTCTACTAGATTTTTTAAAATGAAATTTGGTCCCTAGAAAGTAAGTATTAATAATAAAGCTAAAAACAGGTGAGGCGCAATGGCTCACACCTGTAATCCCAGCACTTTGGGAGGCCGAAGTGGGCAGATCACTTGGGGTCAGGAGTTTGAGACTAGCCTGGTCAACATGGCAAAACCCATCTCTACTAAAAATACAAAAATTAGCTAGGCACAGTGGCGCATGCCTGTAATCACAGTTACTTGGAGGCTGAGGTAGGAGAATCACTTGAATACAGGAGGCAGAGGTTGCAGTGATCCAAGATCGTGCCACTGCACTCCAGCCTGGGAGCCTGGGTGACAGAGTGAGACACCATCTCAAAAAACAAACAAGCACACAAACAAAGAAACATTATCACTGCCTATTTGTGAATATTCCCTACAAACTTTACTCAAATTATAACTATGTATGCATTATATATGCAATGTATGTATAAGTATATATCTTAAGATTTTTCTCTATATATAGGGACAGGGAGAAAGAGAGTGACAGAAAATGGACTTCTGCTACTCTGGAAATAAAGAGTTGTGTGTGTGTGTGTGTGTGTGTGTGTATAAAATAAAATTAGCTTGATTCCTTTCCTGATTGTGTGCTTTTATTTTTGGCTTGCTATTTTCAATAAGTGACTCAGAATCGGAAGTGAAAAATCATTTTACAGTTCAACTAGAGAATTTTTTTCTGTTAGGGTAGTTGTAATCCTTATATAATATGAGTACAATCTCTGAATGTTTATTAAATGTCTGGTGCTAGGTTTCTGGGTAAAACAGCAATACCAGCCCCTTAACTTCCATGTCTCTCTAATTATATGTAAACTTGTTTAAGACATCAAGTACAATGATTCATCACCCTAAGGTGCTCTGCTAAAGGCTACATTGTTATAAGACTATTGTTTTCTCTCTACTGAATATATTTATTTTGAGCTTTGGTTAATTTTTTAAAAAATTTTAAAAATAAGCTCCAGATCTCGATCTGTACTTATTACGTAAGAAATAATAAACCCTTGAATGTATTTATCTACTTTAACAAAGTTACTTATAAAAATCGAAGGCTACTGCATTCTTTTTTTTTTTTTTTTTTTTTTTTGAGACGGAGTTTCGCTCGTTGCCCAGGCTGGAGTGCAATGGCGCGATGTCGGCTCACCGCAACCTCCGTCTCCTGGGTTCAGGCAATTCTCCTGCCTCAGCCTCCTGAGTAGCTGGGATTACAGGCATGCGCCACCATGCCCAGCTGATTTTTTGTATTTTTAGTAGAGACGGGGTTTCACCATGTTGACCAGGATGGTCTCGATCTCTTGACCTCGTGATCCACCCGCCTCGGCCTCCCAAAGTGCTGGGATTACAGGTGTGAGCCACCGCGCCCGGCGGCTACTACATTCTTAGAAATATCTGCTTTGATTTATTGCTGTCATTATCGGCAGCATCATCATTATTGTCCTTATCACCATTCCTTAGGATTTGTTAGTACTAGTTGCCAACAATTGAGTTCAGGGATTATTGTAAATTCCAGTAGCATTTATAAATAGTATATATTAAATAACAGCCTCTTTCCCCTTAGGAAAAAGAGAGAAAAATGAAGAATGGTCAAAATTATAGGTAGTTCCTAAATTTCAAATGAATTGGTTGCTAAAATTTAGTTTGTAAGGTAGTTTGTTTGAACTTGGATCACCTTTTATTGATTGATTGGTGAACACTGTTATATATGGTGTATATGGTCCTAGTTTTTCTACCAAAAGTCTGCTCAAGAGCTGAAAACTATCTGTTTAATTCTGTGGTAAGAGTATTTAAATAAGAGTCTATTGGTAAAAATTTATCAAGATTCAACACAGAGACTTCCAGTAGAGTTAGTGGAGAGCGATCTTTCTCTTTCTGCCATCCTCACCTGTACACCCAAAGAAGACATGAAGACATTTATACCCACTGTTGTGAGTTGAATTGTGCACCTTCCCCCAAATGTTGAAATCCTAACCCTAGATACCTATAAATGTGACCTTATTTGGAAATAGGGTCTTTGACATCCAGTCAATTTAAAATGAGGTCATATTTGATTAAGGTGGGGCCTAGTTGAATGACTGGTGTCCTTATAAGAAGAGAGAAATTTGGACATAGAGACAAGAAGAATGCAATGTGAAAACAGAGGCAGAGATTAGGAATGTGTTTACAAGCCAAAGAATGCCACGGATGGCCGGCAACAACCAGACGCTAGAAAGGGGCAAGGAAGGACCCTCTCCTAGAGCCTTCACAAAGGGCATTGTCCTGTTGATACCTTGATTTTGAGCTTCTAGCCTCTAGAACTGTGAAGGCTAATACATTTCTGTTTCTCATGTGTCTGTCTGCTCTATGATTACTCCAGGAATGGACTTACTACTAAAACAAAACTTGACAGGCGTTAAGTTTGATGTAGTTTAGTTTGCTATCTTATAATAATTAGGGAGGTAATATTTGAACTACTTTATTACTAGTGCTTTTTTTTTTTTTTTTTTTGAGATGGAGTCTTGCTCTGTCGCCCAGACTGGAGTGCAGTGGTGCAATCTTGGCTCACTGCAACCTCCGCCTTTTGGGTTTAAGCAATTCTCATACCTCAGCCTCCCAAGTAGCTGGGATTACAGGCATGCACCACCATGCCCAGCTATGGTTTGCATTTTTAGTAGAGATGGGGTTTTGTCATTGTTGGCCAAGCTGGTCTCAAACTCTTGGGCTCAAGTGATCTGCCTGCCTTGGCCTCCCAAAATGTTGGGATTACAGATGTGAGCCACTGCACCTGGCTAGCTAGTGTTTTTAATATAAATTCTTCAGTTCAATATGAGTTTTAAGATATGTGATGACACACAGTGAGCCTTACAATTTATAGGATTACCATGACAAGACATGAATATGTAAAAAATACTAAAGCTTGTATACAATAGAAACCTGTACGTTAATCCTTACTTTAAGTAAGGAATACATATCAAAGACAGAATAGCTATAGTTAAGTTTTAAAAAGATCCCTCTGTTTACTATCCTTCTGTTTTGTTTTGTTTTTTTTTTCTATTGAAACTTGGCTTAACTCCAAATTTCCAGAGTGGTAGGAGTCCATTATATTTCTAGATTCCCCTTCTCTCCAAGATGGTCCAAGAATCCAGCTGCCTTCACGAAGCCAAAGAGGCCAGTTATCTTTGCAAGTATCTCTCAGAGAAAGAAAGAGAGAGAAAGAATTAGAAACTTTGATCATCCTTCTATTGGTTTTGATACCATTGTTTCTGTTGTCCACATGTTACTGGTAATAATGGGTCCTTGGAGTTTGATGCACCCTTTTTTACTCCAGTGATGCACTTTCTGATTAATGACCTATTGCAGTAGTGATGTGTCTCACACTTGGACCACAGTTCTATAGTACATCCTCACATAGGTTAAGAGGATGGGCTTTGAAGTCTGATAACACTGAGTCACAGCTCTGCCACTTAATAGCTTAAGCTCACTAAGCCTCTGTTTTCAGGACTGTAAATGGTATACTGTTGTATTTTTCTTGTAAACTAGTTGTAGGAATTAAATAAGAAAATGCATATAAAATATTTAGGAAAAGCCTGAAATGATGACTTAGAAGCAGAGGCTTTTATATGTATGTTTATGAAGAGATGTAATAGCATGGGGAAAAGCCTATGATATAATATACCATATATCATATATGATATAATTTTAAGGGCAAAGAGAGGAATAAAATTGTATATTAGTGTGATTTTTTTTTTTTTTTTTTTTTGAGACAGAGTCTTGTTCTGTTGCCAGGCACCAGGCTGGAGTGCAGTGGTGCAATCTTGGCTCACTGCAACTTCCCCGTCCCAAGTTCAAGAGATTCTCCTGCCTCAGCCTCCCAACTAGCTAGGACTACAGGCATGTGACACCATGCCCGGCTAGTTTTTGTATTTTTAGTAGAGACAGGGTTTCACCATGTTGGCCAGGCTGGACTTGAACTCCTGACCTCAGGTGATCTGCCCGCCTTGCCCTCCCAAATTGCTGAGATTACAGGTGTGAGCCACCGTACCCAGCCTACAGCCTGTTTTTAATAATAAAGTGTTATTGAAACACACCACACTCATTCATTTCAGTATTGTCTATGGTATTTTAATGCTACAATAGTATATTTGAAGAGTTGTAGAAGAGACCACAAGACCCACAAAACCTAAAATATTTTACTACCTGGCCTTTTCAGAAGAACTTTTCCAATCCCTGTTGTAGGTTGTAAACTCTAAGCAGGGTTTGATCAAAACCTTCCCTTTTCAGAATTTTTCACCCACAATTATACTATCCAACAATAACCACTATGACAATTTTGGTAACAAATGAACCCCCAAATCCCAGTGGCCTAACTCAACAAAAGTTTATTTCTCTCTCATGCCACCTGTCCTTCATGGGTTAGCAAGGGGCTTAGTACATGAAAGACTCAGGCTGATGGAAACTCTAGCATCTCGTAGCTGCATCTGGAACATGTGAACTAAAGAAATCACTTTAAGAGACTAGGAAGAAGAGAGTGGGGCACTTGTCTAGTGTAGTAGTTAGGGTTCTCCAGAAAATAGAACCAACTGGATTTATTTATTTATTTATTTACTTACTTAGTTACTTACCTACTTACTATTTTTAGGACTTAGCTCATGCAATTATGGAGGTTGAGGAGTCCCAAGATCTGTAGTTGGCAAGGTGGGGACCCAGGAGAGCTGATGGTAGAAAGTTCCAGTCCAAGTCTGAAGGCTTGAGAAGCAGGAGCGCCCATGGTGTAGGTTTCAGTCCAAGCCTGAGTCTGAACTGAAGGCAAGAGACCGGTGCCCCAGCTTGAAGGTAGTCAGGCAGAGAGAGAGAATTCTCCCTTACTTGGCCTTTTGTTTTATTCAGGCCCTCAATGGACTGCATGAGGCCTGTCTATATTAGGAAGGACAATTTGCTTAACTCAGTCTACTAATTTAAATGCTCATCTCTTCCAGAAACACCCTCTCACACACACCTAGAAATAACATTTAACCAGATATCTGGGCACCCCATGGCCTAGTTGAGTTGAGACATAAACTTAACTGTCACACCTAGGATGTAAAATTTAGAGGGAAACTGAAAAACTCAGTAATCAAGGTTAAATAACATTTTAATGCAGTATTTAAACAACGCAAAGATCCACAATGAACAAAATGCTGGCATTTTAAATAAAGATAGAACCAGTGATAGCACCTTGCCAAGCCACGTTGGAGCCGGAGGCAATACTAATTTTGTCTTTACTTAGAATTTTGATATTTTGTTCACCATGGAGGGCACAAAAGTGCCCTAAGCACCCTAACACAATGATTAACATATAGTGGGCCTGTTAAAGTTTTAAAAAATTGATTATGATTGGTTAGCCCATGATACTGCAGACGAGGAATTGGAAAACCTGTTAGTGGGAACAGTTTGACCTAGTTGTTCTGGTAGAAGATAGAACTGTCTAATCCTAAATTTCTGTACTAACTCTATTCAGCAGTTTGTCTATTCACTGACAAATATTGGCTATGGGTTCTGCCTTAGTCCTAGACCCGTGGGTGCCATCCTAATTTATATGACTGTCTTAGGTGGTATTTTGGGATTTATTGTACTTTAAGCATCATTTTGAATATAATTTTTTAAAATTTAGATTTTCTGTAAAGGCTTGCTTGTACAGTCTAAATACTAGCCATATTACTTTTTAGCCAACTATTTTTGGCATCCTTTCCCATTTCTTCGCTGATGTAGTCATCAAATAGAATAATATCATCTTCCCCTTCCAGGTTCTTCTTGTAATATCTCCATTATGACTGGAAGACAGAATGTTCATTCAAAAAGTCAGATTTTTTAGAGGATTCTAAATCACATTTTTCAGAGTTCAAAGTTCCATGTTATACACGAGCTTGAACTTTCCTCCATATAATATTTGGATGTAGCTGCTCCCAAGGATTGAAATAATAATGTTTACTTCTTGGCATGGAGACCTGTGTTGATCAGTACAGAGACTTCGATGAGGATAAGGAACATTCACCTTCCTCTTCCAAATACCCTTTATTTGGTAGAGACAAAGATTTTGGTAAAGGCTCGGGAAGGAAGCATTATGTGAGTGGATGCTAAAGTAACATGATAGTCATTAGACAAAACATTTTAAAGAGAGTATAATAAATGTAGAAATAGAAAACACAATTATACATTTAGTTTACCATTGAAAATAAAAATAAATGTACCCAAATGATAGTTACCCAAATGCAAACATAAAAGTGTTCATGAAGTTCCAATAAACTTACACATAGTTTAATCTGAGATATACTTAAAATGTCAGCTGGCTTTTGTTAGATGCCCTCATTACCAGACTTCCCTTACCCAGAGGTAAAATTTGCAGTTATTCTTCATGTAAGGAAATAGAAGAAGAGCCAGAAACGTTCTCCTTCTTCACCTCAGTTCTCTGATGTGGATGGAGAAAGGGTGAGGTTGTCGGAGAGAGAGAAAACCCAGAAATGAGGTTTGAGGAAAGAAAGAAGTGGAAAATGAGAGGAAGATATTAAGGGAGAAATGTGGAGTGGTGAAGAGGAAAAGGACAGAAAGAGACTGTGAGGAAGGAACAAGAGACAGGAGTCTGGCTCTAAAAGCTCCATTTTGTATGCTGCTTGGAGACAATGTGAAGGAGACAGAAACAAAGTTTTGGGTAGTGGAGACTCACCTGATTCATTATTTACTATACAGGTGCCCTCCAAATTGTGGGGAATAATTTGGGTCTGGTGCCACTATTGGGATTTTTTTCTGAAGGTACTAATATTCTGAGGTGTAACAGAATTTCTTCTCTTTCCTGGGACAGGAATGAAATGAACTAAGAAGAACTAAACATTTATCAAGTGCAAATGACAAGAATAAAGGTCTTCAATTCTTCATTTGTTCCCACTATACTAGTTTTCCTGTTATTTTTCTAATTTTTTTATTTTGGTGAGGACTGCCTATAGCATGGTTCTCTAATAGGTAGGAAAATGAAAGAGTTTTTCTGAAGAAAAATTAACTGCTTTCTTAAACTTTACCTTGAATAGCTGGTATGTTAACTTGCCTCTATTTTTATAAATTTTTGAGAAAAAACTTGAAGATTTTCTGCATAGGCAATTTTCTAATATTACTTAGCTGAGCCATGTGGAGAGACTATTTCTACTGCTGATAATAGTTGTTTTATCTCTGGAAATCATTAAAAATAGAGTATTTATTTGTATGTCTCACAGCACCTATGCACATGCTTTGTTTACAGAGGGTCCTTTGTAAAAATTCAAAAACTTATCAATTTAAGGTCTTCGTAGTTTATATATATGTTTTTTCCTCCATAATTATGAGAATTGTGGGCACTTAAACTAACTTGTTTATATGCTATATTTTATATCTGAATTATACTGCTGGTTTTTATTTTTAATTTGATTTGTATCTTTATCAAACCAACATAAATGCATAGTTTAAAAAGTCAAAATGAATAAGACTTATAATGAATACACCAGTGTCCTATGGCATATTTTCCCACACCTGATTCTTGTTCCCTATTCTACTTTATTAAGTTTTTCACCTCCTTATTTCTAAACAACAGACTTACACTGATTTTAAAACTCATTTTATGCACCAGTGACTTTCTGCTATGGATAGTGAGGCTTTAGTTTTCTTATACTATATATTCCTTCTTCTTCCTTCCTGCCTTTCTTATTCTACTGTCAGGTCACAGTTTTGGTTAAATTGACATTTAGAAGTACTTTTAAAAAATTCTTTTAAATATTTGTACTCTGATAATTCATTTTAAGAAAATAATCAGAGGTGTGCACAAAAGATTTACATACAGGGAGGTTTATTACAGTCTTTCAGTAATAATGAAAAAGAAGAGAGAATCTGAAGTCTGGCATTAGGAATTTTTTGTTAAAGTCTATCATCACCCATTCATATAATAGATTACTATGCAACCATTAAAAGCAATATTTTTTCTAAGACAGTTAATGACATAGGCAAAGGTTCATGATATTCAGAGTTAAAAAAGATAATAAAAGCAGTTAATGATATACCTAGTTTGATGCAAACTTTGTTTAAAAAAGAAAAAGAAGAAAAAATGTATATAATACAAGACTACTGAATGCTATCTACCAAAATGTTAAAAGTCATCTCTAGATGATCAAATTGGAAAGTAATTTTGTTTTCCTGTTTAGGTTTTTCTGTATTTTCCAAAATGAATCATGTCGGCAAATTGCTTTCCAAAAAGGTTCTACTATTTTGCAATGTCATCAGCCATACTGTATTCTCACTACTACTTGATATGGTGTTATTATTTTCAAGCTTCTTGATATTAGATGTGCTTATCTTCTTTTTATTTATATTTGGACACTTTGCGGAATTTTGACGTGAGTTAAATGCATTTACCTTTAGCTATATTTTATAGGAAGAAATAAAACTCTCATCATAATGTACATTAATCATTCTAAATTTATTTAGCTAATTTAATTGGCAATATCCCACATTATTTTTAGTTTTGTTTCTTTGATTGTGCTCAAATGATTTTTTTACCACTTTCTTTTTGTGTTGTACATTGTTTTCTGAAATACTTTTCTATACATTCATAACCTTTGGCTAGTACATTTTGAGGTGATAAGATGGGGGTAGAGATTACTCAAAGCAGAGAGAACAGTATGAGCAAAGGCATGGGATAATGAATTGTGGAATGGGTTTGGGAGATAGCAATTCCACTTTGAAAGGAATATGTTTGCATGTAGGAGAATACACAGGAGAATGTAATGCCTTGGAGGTGTTGAACGTTGCTTGCTCTTCCCCACCTTCTTCTCAAAGAATCTCTTCTGCTCACAGCCCTGCTTCCAATGAGTCTATTCTCTGAACCTATTATCCTGTCCATTCCCCATGTGATTGGATCACAGTTGATTGGAATAGAGCGGGCTTCTGATTCAAGTACACATCATCCAGAGGCTGTTCTGTGACATTTCTATGGTCTAGCATGAAAAGACGGGCCATTTGGAATTGGTAACTTAAGAGACTGAACCAACTAGAAGTGGGGTCAGAAACTACAAGGAAGTGTTGAGAGTTATCAAGATTTAAAAGATATTGGGAGTGACCACATTGTGCTGTATGTTAGCCGAAACTATGAGAGAAGGGAAACTGCATAAACAGAGGAAGCAGGGTAATAGAAGGGAAACTGAAAGGAGAAGCAGCAACAGGGATAGAAAGAGAGAGTGGTTGAGTTTTAGAGCTTTCTTGTTTTCTGGCAGTTATCAGTTGATCAATGAGGGTGGTTTAAAACATTTTCTTACCTGGGTGTGGTGGTGCACATCTGTAGTTCCATCTTTTGGGGAGGCTGAGACAGGTGAATCTTGAGTACAGGAGTTAGAGGCTAGCCTTGGCAACATAGCAAGACTATGTCTCTTAAAAAAAAGAAGATTCTGGGCATGGTGGCTCATGCCTGTAATCCCAGCACTTTGGGAGGCTGAGGGTAGATCACTTGAGGTCAGGAGTTCAAGACCAGCCTGGCCAATTTGGCAAAACCCCGTCTCTATTGAAAAAACAAAACTTAGCTGGGCATAGTGGTGCACATCTGTAGTCCTACCTACTTGGGAGGCTGAGGCAAGAGAATCGCTTAACCTAGGATATGGAGGTTGCTGTGAGCCGAAATTGCACTGCTGTACCCCAGCCTGGACACTCTATCTCAAAAACAATCTTTTCTTTTTTTAGGTAACTTGAGTAGATCTTTAGTCCTTCTAAGCATATAAGCATTTTGGGGGCTATATTATGAAGAAGTTTGGATACTAAGGAAACATGTTTGTAATCCTAGGCAAGGGATAAATATTAACAATTTTTGAGGTGTGGAGTAATATATGAGAAGTACATTAAATGAATATTAACCTAGTCGTACAATGTAGGAGAAATGGAGGAACTGATTCTGGAAACTGTTACAAGAAAATATGTGGGAGGTAATTAAGGCTTTGAGGATATGATGGAAGGAAGGTAAAATGAGTGGATAGACTTAAAACATATAAGGAAGGCAGGTTCAACAACATGATAATTTATTAGATATAAGGGACTGGGAAAAGAACAAGTCAAAGTCAAAGCTCAGATTTTAAATTCTGGGGATTAGAAGTTGGTAAGAGAAATAGGAAAGTCGAAATAGGAAAGTCAGGAGGACCAGACTGCTGTTAATTTTGTGTTGGCTGAGTTTTATGTGCTGGTGGGAAGCACTGTTTTGTTCAGTTTAAGTAATGTTTATTCAGTTCCTAAACCTTGTTTTAGGCTCTGGATGGTGGAGGTGAGGGGTTGAAGTACAAAAATGAATAAAAGAAGGTTTATGATTTTAAGAAGCCCTAGTAGTATGGGTGAAGTTATCTTTCATGCAGAGATGTACGTGTGGAGCTTGGGAGAGAAATTTTGGACAGGAGATTCAGGGGTCAATGGAGTCCCAAAGAAGTGGATCATGAATGGATAGACTGAGGAAGTGCAGAGAGAAGGACTAAGGCTAAAACCACAGTGAAGACCTTGTGTGACAGGGCAGGAGAGTCAAGAAGAATCAGAGAAGGCATGGCCAGGACATTCTCAGGAGAATCAGAATGGTTCACAGTGAAAAGAAAACCACAGGAATGGAGGGTTTCAGGAGTCACAAGGCTATCAATAGTTTTAAATACTGTAGAAAGCTTGAGAGAATGAAGTTGGTTTGATGTGTAGGAGGTTATTTGTAATCCTAGAAAGAATTTGTGAGTAAGGGGCTAGTGAAGAAATGTAGAAAGCAAAGGTAAACCACTCTTGTAATAGTTTGGGTTTTGAAGGGATGGTAAGAGGAGGAAACTTGTGGGAGGGGGCAGAGTCCAGAGAAGCTTTGGTTTGTTTGTTTGTTTATTTTTAAAGACTTCATCTACATGAGGAGGCAGAAGAAGTGGTCACTAGTCTGGAGAAATCAAAGATTCAAGAAAGAGAATGGAAGGAGCAAGGAAGTAAGGATTTGGGAGGGTTCATGATTAAGAGTAAAAGCGAAGGACATGACTTGTCAGAAGGAGAGACATTTATTTCATCCTGGAGCCAAAGATTGCAAGGCAAAATACAATATACAGTATGAAGGAATTCAGAGGGGAAGAGAAAGGAAGTAGAAAGAAAAACACCTCAAATGGCTCCAGTTTTCTCAGAAAAGTAGTAAACTAGAAGTGGAGTCTTGTGATTGGGGATTTTAGGAACCTAGAGGAAGAGAAAGTTTTGAAAGGCCACTGAAGGGAATGGAAAAGGGAATTAATAAGAGGTAAATGAGAGGATTTTTGAGTGGTAATCAAGAGACAAATAAAGATGAGAAGTTGAAAGACGAATCAAGAAAATGAAAATGATTTCAAGTTCTAGCAGTACTCATAGAATTTTACAGAATTCCCCCCTCCTCCTCCTAATTGATTTTACAAATAAGGAATTTAATTCCAGAGTGGCTAAGCAACTTACTGTAAGTTTGTTGGAGTTCTAACTTTTGCCCTCCTTCTTTCTGAATGAAAAGACACGTGACAGTTGATTATAAAGTTAATTTAGGGAATTGATTAAGTCTGAAATCTGACTAAACCTGGAAAATATAAAATCGACCCAATCAAAAGATTAGTGCCTATAAATGTGATAGTCGGTCAATGAGTCAGAAGAAATGATTCAGGAATATTCTCTCCAGTATATGTTCTGGGTTAGAATAATTTGTCAAATGTTTACATAATTATGATTTTGCATAAAAATATTTAAAGTCTGGTTGATATAAAATAACTGTCAATTCACTTACTATCTAAAGAAAACTCAGTTGTCACAGTGCCATTCTATAATGAAAATCCAGTTTTCAGTGTAAAAGTTACAGTTGTAGAAGATAATCTGGAAAATTACTACATATTCAGAAGTAATCAATCATTTTTGATAATGGAATGATAACATTATTTAAACTGTTTTTAAAAGTATTCAATTTATTCCCAGATCTTAAGACTCTGTTCCTTAAATTTCTATAAATCATCTTACAGATGAGGCTTTGACTTTCTGAGGACTCATTTTTTCAGCAGAGCTCCAAGAAAGGCTGAATTCCTTCCAAGGTGGTAGGAGTGAAATAATATTCTTATTTATTTGTGGACAAAATCAAATAATAACTTCATATTGAATTTCAGTAGTGACCATTAGGGAACAAATGAAATAATCACAACTCTTCTGTGTCATTTCCATGTGCAATTTTAGTAGTTACAATGAATAAACACTTTTCAAAAGAAGACATATATGTGGCCAACAAACATATGGAAAAAAGCTCAACATCACTAATCATTAGAGAAATGCAAATCAAAACCACAATGAGATGCCATCTTACGTCAGTCAGAATGGCTATTATTAAAATGTCAAAAAACAGCAGATGTTGGTGAGATTGTAGAGAAAAGAGAATGCTTACACACTGCTGGTAGGAATGTAAATTAGTTCAGCCATTGTGGAAAGCAGTTTGGAGATTTTTCAAAGAACTTGAAACAGAACAACCATTTGATCCCACAGTCCTATTATTGGATATATAACCAAAGGAATCATGCACTTGTATATTAATCACAGCAGTATTCACAATAGCAAAGACATGGAATCAACCTAGATGCCCATGAAGAGTGGGCTGGATAAAGAATATGTGGTACATATACACCATGGAATACTATGCAGCCATAAAAATGAATGAAATCATGTCCTTTGCAGCAACAGGGATGCAGCTGGAGGCCATTATCCTAAACAAAGTAATGCAGGAACAGAAAACCAAATACAGTATGTTCTCACTTATAAGTGGGAGCTAAACATGGAGTACACATGTTCACAAAGAGGGGAACAATAGACACTGGGGCTTACTTGAAAGTGGAAGGTGGGAGAAGGAGGAGGCTAAAAAACCTATCTGTTGGGTACTATGCTTACTACCTAGGTGATGAAATCATTTGTACACCAAACCCCAGTGACACGCAATTTACCCATGTAACAAACTGCACATGTACCTGTTGAACCTAAACTAAAAGTTGGAAGAAAAAAATATTAGTAATCATAGACAGAACAAACAATGGCCACAATATTAGGGAGAATATTATTATTAACCTTGGCTAGAATATATATATGTATATTTTGTTGTTGCAACTAAATAGAAGTGATTCCAGAAAAAAAGAAGAAAGTCTTATTAGACATTTTGTGTTTCCAAAGCACATTGTAATTGTCAGTATTCTTTATCCCACTGTGACAGCAGATGGGAATACCATCAGTGATGTCCATAGACTTCAGCATGAGGTGGGGGTCAGTGATTGTTCTTGGCCTCTCACCCTGGAGGTAGAATGGAATGACTCAGGTTTTTTTGGGCTCAACTCCAAAGAAGCCTCAGGAGAGCTCTTCACACTGAACTGGAACTGAAATTGTTAACACTTTTCTGAATTGGTAGACTTTGTCCTCAGGGTGGAGACAATACTAGTGGTATACCCATCTCTGTTGATATGTAAGTATGCATGTATGTTTATCCACAGCTGCTGGCAGTCCAGACTTGTAATTCCACAGGGGACAGTGGGTCTCCCACCCTTACCATCTTTTAAGTCCCAGTTTAAGAATGAGTGTTCTGCATTTCAGAGGTATTCCTAGCCAAGGACTCCAGCTTCCATGATGCAGTATTGGGCAGTTCTGTTTTAGCAGGCCAGGTTCTCTATCTGACTCAAAAGCTCAGACATTGTCCATGGGTGTACTTACTTGTGAGGCCACATTCTGAAGAGAATATCCCCCTTAACCTGTATCTAAAGAGTTAGTCAAGAATGCTTGGTCTACTTTTCACTGGATAATCAACCTACTTTAACTTCCCCCTAAGTATGCTTTAGACACATTTTAAGTCACTTCACAATTCCACCATCAACATTTGGTTTTCTGGCTATGTGCCGTTCCATTTGCCTCCTCTCTGCCAGGAATTTTAAACAACTCTACTGCAAACAGGTGAGAATTCTCATGCGGGAAATCAGAAGACCTACCTTGGCCTCCACGTTCTGTGCCCATCACTGGGATGGCTTGTGAAAGAGCCTAACATTTCTGCTGCCACCGAACCAAGGCTGTTCTTTCTTTTCAACTCAAGACCGAAGTCCTTTCAAATATGACAATACTTACGGTGGATGATCTGTCATCTCCTGTGGGTTCACTTTTATAAGAAAAAGAATGGTGGAGTGGTATTCACCATTTCTGGCAAGACAACTGTTACTTCAGCATGCTCATCATATACAGCTTACTGGCTCTCAGTAGAAAAGGCAATATATAATATAAACTGAAGAACACAGACATTGGAACCAGGAGGATCTGGCTGTGATTTCTGACTCTACTACTTTCTAACTATGTGACCTTATAGAAGTTGCTAGAAGTCTTGTTTATCTACCGCAGGGCTGATGTGAGAATTAAATTAACTAATACCTGCACAGTTCTCAGGATAGGGCTTGGCACATGAGGTACTCAATAAGTGGTAGAGTATCATCATTATCAGTGTTTTTTCTTGAACGTGGGGTGTAAGTCTTTATGAAATTTGACAGCGAGGACAGTTTTATCATTGTTCCTAGAAAGGTGGCATGTAGATGCCATCCTTGCAGGTGTATTTTGATAAGTCTTAATATGTGGTAAGACTATTTGGCATATGTACTCCATGGCCATCTTCCAAAACTCAATGAATTACCTCTTGGATGAATGCTGGGACTAAAGAATCACGGTCTTCTTGGGTGACATGATTTACTACTCTGACTTACTGTCACATAACTCCCTCCTTTGGATAGGTTTTATAAGCATCCTGCAGTGTATTTAGGCCAACTCTGAAAAATGTTTGTTTGAGAACCCAAGGGGGAGGACTCATTTTTTCTTTCAGAGATTTGCCATGTCAGAGAAGTATATCATGCTAGTGAAAGGGTGGTAGCTTCATACCCATGCCCATGTTTCAGCTTTATAATTCTACCTACCATTCAAGTCATCATTAGCAGACTACAGGAAATTCTGAGATCCACCCTTCTTACTGGCTCACAAGAAACTCGTGCCCCATCTTGCTGCTGTCTCATGGCATTTTGTTCCATTGCTACTGTTGTTTGCTGCCCTGCTACTTACCTTTAACTTAGGGCATCTCTCACATCATGGATACCTTTCATGACCTGGGCAAATGGCTCACAGCCATTCAGGACACTCTCTAGCTATCTAGACATCAGTACAAAAAATACTGTGGTTAGCACTTGGCCTTCAGTGAGAATATCTGTGTGGAAGATGCCGTCTGTGTCTTCCCACATCCACTACCCACTTGAGCTGAAAGTAGAGGGTTTTGACTCAAGATCCTTTGAGGGGGTTGTGCTGTTGAATGTAGTTACCCTCTTACAAGTGAATTAACCACACCTTCTATGTGTGTACTGTATTGTATTTTTCATGTAACAAATTATCCCTTTATGTCCTATACTAATTTTTCAGTTGAGGTGCATTTTTTTATATTTTAAATTTTTATAAATAAGTACCTTATTGAGAAACAGGCTAAAGAAAAAATAAATTGGACATAATTCAGGCTTCTATTCTAGAGCCTTTTTTAAAATTTCCTTTGCTCCCTTAGATTGGCTTATGCAAATTCATAGCTTCAATTACCACCTTTCTGCTTGTGGTTCCAAATCTTTTTCTCTACTCAGTTCTTTCTCTCAAATGATAGATACACAATTCCAAGTGCCTCCTGGGCATGTGATTCACCTGGATGTATCTCAGGGAACATACTACATCCTAAATTGAGCTAATTACTACCCCCTTATAAATTTTCTCCTTTCACATTGTTGATCTTGGATAGTGGCACCAACATAGTCTAGTTACCAGACTAGAAGCCAGGAACTTCTCATCTCTTCATCTCCCTCATTTCCAAGATTTGAATCCTATCATTTATTCCGACAAAATACTTTCATAATCTCTCAGTTTAGGCCTTTCATCATTTAACTCATAAATTAATATAATACTTACTTATAATTACTCTCCTTAACTTCTGGCCTAGAAGTCTTCAATCTGTTTTCTTATGACTCAAAATCAAAATTCAACATCTGTTATGATTTTTATAAGGTGTGAAAGCTGGCAAATATTATTTTTTCCTCTCTCACCTACTCTCAGCTTAAACATCTTTAGAGGCTCTTCATCATTTTTTGAATGAAGATTTAATTTGTTAACATGACATAAAACCTTTTATGATTTGACGTCTGCCTACTTTTCTTACTGCATATCTCACCACTGTCTCCCATTTGTCCTCTCCATTCTTATTGTAGTGAACTAATTGGCATTTCCTGGCTTGTTCAGGCCAATGTGGTTCCACATAGTCTTTAGTTATCTACAGTTTCTTTACCCACCTTGTTCTCTTAATGAACTCACGAAGCTTTTCTTGACTTTCTTCCTAAAGGAAGAGGTATGTTTTTCTTTCTTTCTGTTTCCATGGACCTTGCATCACTTATTTAACAAGCATCTATTGAGGATGTACACCACAGTAGAAATACCACATTGAAAAATCAAATATTAAACCATTATTGGATTCAGCACATAAATATATTTATTTTGGTTAAAAAATTAACTTAGTCACTTAGAGTGGAGTAAGTTACTGTTTTAGCCCACTGTCAGCCTAATTAATTAATTTCTGTTTGATTCAACTATTCCTGCATTTTTTTCTCCAAATCATTTTTTCTCCAAATCATTGGTGTTGTTGAAAAATAAATTCAATCCACCTCAAAGGTGGTTATCTTTGTTTTAAGCAAATAGTGTGTTTGAAAGTTGTGACTAGCTTCCTTTGTTTGTTTACTTATAATTATTTCAAAAAGTGGAAGGTTGGGCTTATTGGGCTACATAAAATCTTGTATGGTATTTTGGTGTTGAGGAGAAACAGCAGACAAATGGACTGGAGATAGTCAATGAAGGGGGTTAGGATTTGCCCTGTGTTATACTGAGCGCTTTTTTTTGGGTGTGGGTAGGGAGGAGACAGAACATTTTAGGACTAGTATTACATATTTATTTAAAGATCTTATCTAAAAGAAGGCGATGGAGAGAGCTCTGTCTCCACAGAAATAGGCTTTTGCTCTTATCATCCCACATTAAAATTTTCCCTCAGTCCTTCTCTACCTTTGTAGCTTCATTCTCCTTCATGAGCCTGAATCATTTTGGGGCTCTGGTTATACTATCTGTAGCAAATCTCCATTATTTTGTCTGCCTCACAGGTTTCACTCTCCTTCTATTCCTTTTGAGAAATGTTCCTTCTAGCACTCCAGTCAGTTGGTTTGAATGTGAGCTGCCATGTTTCCACAGACATTACACTTGGTCCCAGTTGATGGCTAAAAGGTGGTCAGAACTCATCGTTTGGATTTTTGAACTAGGAACCAGTGAAAGAATGATCTGTTGTTCTTTGGAGGTAATGGTAGCTCTAGGCAGCCATTTTCTTCGTCATCTGCTTGAAAATTTAAAAGAATAAAATAAACTTGCAGAGAAACGCAATGAGGAGACAGGAAGTCTTGGTGGGATCCGGGTTTCTGCTTATATTCAAGTCCCTGTCTTGAGGTCCAGTTGTAGCCTTGCCCTTCTTATAGCATTCAAACAAATATATTTCCTTTTTGACTAATCTAATTCCATCTGGGTTTCTGTTATTTTGAAACTTAAAGGATCTCAAGCATTCTACTTTACTCATCTCTTCTTCTTTATAACATGTTCTGTGCATATTATTAATATTATTTTATTCATATCCTTATAATACTAAGGATTTGCATTGACAACACCTTGCTGTCATATACTGAGTTTCCCAAGTGAGCAATATAATTAGGAAGTCAGGTGGAATAAGTGAGGTGATTTACAAATACCTGGAAGGTTAGTCAGGAGAACTAATTCACATACAAGGTCAGTCAAGACTTGTTCCTTAGAAGATGAGATCAGGGTCTTGTCTGGAAAAAAATGGAAAGATATGGAATTTTTACTCTGAAGTTCAGAGATCCTAGAAAACACAATAGATCATCAGAAGGTTATAATCACTGATGTAGAATGGGAGGAAGTGATATATATGTATCTATTCTTATTTTATAGAAATGTGTACATAGACCAAGGAGTTTAACATTTGCCTAGGAGTTCAATTTCTAAATATACCCGCTGTATGTACAGGTTCATCATGAGGAGGAGGCTTAAATATGTTTGTCTTAAAAAAATTGGCTTTGAGTTTCTTTAATGAGAAATTAAAATTTTTATTAATATAGGTGCTAATATAAAGACAAAATGTGACCTGGAACAGCCAAGTTCATATATTTTGCATTATGGACTTGAAAGCATTTTTTAACTTAGAGCTTATAAAATATATTATGATAATAAAAAGAAAAACAACCTAAAAATATGAATAAAACATTTGAATAGACACTTCACAAAGGAAGATACGTGAATGGCCAATAATAAAGACATGAAAACATGCTCAATCTCATCAGTCATCAGTGGAATACAAGTTAAAACCACATGGGCTAACATTTAATATCCAATAGAATGGGTGAAATTTAAAAGTCTGGTATTACCTAATGTTGGATAGGATGTGGAGCAACCAGCACACTTAGTTATTGTTGGTACATGTGTAAAATGGTTTAGCTATTCTGGAAAATGGTCTGAGAGTTCTTACATCGTTAGGCATACAACTTATTTATGATCCAGAAATTCCACTCCTAAGTATTTACTCAAGTGAAATGAAAAATATGCCCACAGAAAAAACACTGTACAAAAATGTTTGTAACAGCTTTATTCATAATAAATGAAAACTGGAAACAATCCAGATTCAAAAAACAAATACCACCTAGCAATAAAAACGGCAAATCATTCATACATACAACATGAAAAAATAAAAACAAATCCCAAACTGAAAAGCTATACTGAATAAAAAAAGTATATAAAAGAGTAAATATTTTGTGATTCCACTTATATAAAGTTCTAGAATAAACAAAGCTACTCTATGGTGAAAAACATCAGAACAGTGATTGTCTCTGTGGTCATGTGAGCTGGGATCAGCTGGGAAGAAACACAAAGCAACTTTCTGGGATGATGGTAATGTTCTGTAACTTGATAGGGTTTGGGTTATACAGATATGCATTTGTCAGACTCATCAACTGTTGCACTTCATATTTTTGCATTTCACTGAATGTAAATTTTGCCTTAAAAAGGAACTATAAACAAATGTTAAACTCTAGTTAATGATAAGCATGCCAAGGCATTTGGGGAGAAAACGTTCTGGTATTGCAAATTACTTTGAAATGCATTAGAAAATAAGACGGATTGATGGATGGATAGAAGGACGAATAGGTGGACAGATACGTGATAAAAGCAAATATGGCAAAATGTTAGTTGTAAAATCCACATGGTAGGTGTATAGATGTTCACTATAGAGTTCTTTCAACTTTTTCTCTGTTTGAAAATTTTCATAATAAAATATTGAAAAAAGTAGCAAAATGGAAAAAAGAATATTAAGTATAATGAGAACTGATTATATATTTCCGAATGCATTTCATTAAGGAACTAGCTTAAACACAACTATATTACCACCACATGATAAATGACAAATAATATGTAGGTACACCTCATTTAGGGCTGCCTCAAGCAGTGCTGATTTGATACAGCTGTGGTTATCTCATAAATGTTTTTATGTCAAAAATACATATGCATAAACATGCATTACAGTGCTGAGGACAATAGTAATATACATACTTCTCAGGGTCCATCAGTAAGTGCAGCAGATTGAGATCCATCAAAAGCTTAGCTAGCCAGAGGTGGCGAGTGGGACTTGCCACCCATTTCCCTGGTTTGATCCATATAAGGGCTGATAAAAGTGTGCACGTGGGAATGCTGGAGGAGCCACAGATGTACTAGGCTGGATGTATAAAATGCTAATTTTCTGTAGTGGGTGATCAAGGAAATCAATGAAAAAATGAAACCATCAGTTCATTAAGTCTTGCTGGAAATCCTTTCAAAAGAGAGGTGGTGGAGAGTAGGGCTCTGCAGGCAGACTGCCTGGTTCCAGTCTGGGCGCTGCTCTGTGTCCTTGGGCAAGTTAAGTTTCCTCTTTGCCTCACTTTCCTCATCCATAAAATGAATGTGATCATAGTATCTACTTCAAAGGGTTATTATGAGAATAAAATAATTTAGTACATGTAAAGCCCGTAGCACAGCTCCTGATACTTATTAAGAACTCTGTGTGTGTGTGTGTATATATATATATCTGTGTGTATATATACATATGTGTGTATATATATATATATATATTTTTTTTTTTTTTTTAATTTGAGACAGGGTTTCACTCTGTTGCCCAGGCTGGAGTGCAGTGGCACGATTATGGCCCACTTCAGCCTTGACTTGTTGGGCTCAAACAATCCTCCTGCCTCAGCCTCCCAAGTAGCTGGGACATGATGCTTGGCTAATTAGCTAATTAATTTTTTTTTTTTTTTCCTGTAGAGACAAAGTCTCACTAGCTTGAAATTCTGAGCTCAAGAGATCCTTCCACTTTGGCCTCCCAATGTACTGGGATTGCAAGCCACTGTGCCTGGCTCCATCCTCAACACTGTTATGAAGGGCATCCCATGCATCAATTATTGCAGCCTGGGAGGAAGTATAGTTACTAATAAATGTCTTAACAGTGTGGTAAGAAATTATGTCTACAGGCATGTCATAACTTCAGGGCCTCTGAGGCGAATGAAAACTACAATCGCCAATTTACAATGTAGAAAATGCACCTTCCCGGGATCCCAGTGGTAATCTCCCGCTACAGTGCTGATTCGGTGTGCCCTACCTTTTCCAGTAATGCATCCCTCCTGCTAAACAGAGTAAGCCTGGAGGTGTAGCTCCCCATACTAGATTTTTGGAAACTTCGTTAGCTGGGAGGCTAATCCTAACCTAGTTCTAGATCCTTTTCTTAGATCACGATTTTGTAATAAATACATATCTTTCTGTTGTGATCCCCTAGCATCTCCATTTACTTTCTATGTCTGAGGAATCTTGGGTGCATCTTGGGGAGAAGCAGAGCTCACCTTATTACAGAGCAAAAAAAAAAATCAGGCATTTGCTCTCCCTCACAAGTTTAGGTTTGCTAACCTCAGCCATAGATTCTCCTGCCCAAGAATTCGAATCCTCAGGGAGTTAAGCTAAAGAAGCAGGGACGGTTCAGACTTTCTTGAGGTGATGGTGCAAGCTGTGGCATCCAGTATCCACAGGTGGTTGTGTCAGCAGTTTTAGCACGGTTCCCCAAGTCACAGGTGGTGCCAGTTTCAGGTGTGGTACCCAAAGTTCAGTGGTGACAGCTCAGCATCTAATCACACATTCCTGGCATGTGGCCTTTGCAGGGGTTCCGGTTACCTATATTTCCCTGCTTGTATTTTGAGCCTGGTTCTTCAGCCTGTGTGTTGATTCTGTGAATTATCCAGTAGTTTGCAATGAATTCATTTTTTCAGTAATTAGCCAGAGTTGGTCACCATTGTTTGTCACGTGGAACCCTCCTTAATGCACTGATTTTCTGTGATCCACTCATCCTGTTCTATACCTACTAGCACTACACTGGCCATTCCCTTATGTCACAGCAAATGTGTGTTGATTGTAGAAAAGTCTAGCCTTTGTCTGTTGCAGTCCTTGAAATTCAGTTTTTAAAATACAGGCTCCATGTATTCAACCACAAGCAACTGTGTTTCTTGTCAAAAGTTTACTGTATTGTACAATATGCATTGTATTTATTCAACTCACATCAATTTACCAAACATCTATTGAACATTTACCTTGTGCTAGGGAATGGCTAGGCTTTGGGGACACAAAGTTGAATAAAACATGGTCTCTCTTGCACATATTTAGAATTATAGTTGTTTAATTTGTTATATCACGGCAAGATGTAGGCAAACTAGTTTAGCCTCACTCAAGGGATGGTGGGGAAGCAGAGTCCAATTAATGGGTAGGAGTGAGGGTGGGGAAGGCAGTGTAACATGGTGTGTAAAATATTTACCCAGAGGCTTGGTTACCATTAAATCATATTCAGGCTTTTAGTTACTTTGTGAAACAGGACAAATTACTTAACCTATCTACAACCTCAGTGTCTTTATCTGTAAAGGGGTGATAATAATATTATTTTGAAGTTTAAATGAGAAAATGAATATAAAGTGATTAGCACAATGCTTGGTCTATGATTAAGTGCTTAGTAAGATGGTAGCCATATTCACATACTGAGACAGGCTGCCTAGAGGGATTGTGTAACTTCTAGCCTAAGTACAACTTTCAAGCACATAAACTGTGGCTTGTGTTCCATAATCTCCTTGGCTATTTTAGGCCTTTCTTTTTTTTTTTTTTTTTTTTTTTTTTTCCATTTCTAGTCCAGTTCTATTATATTATTCTTAACGTCAGTAGACAGAAATGTATGTTTCTTCCAGCATGGATAAACCACAGTTTTAAATAGAAGTAGGCAACATTTCTGCCTGTTTTTCAATATTCTACTTGATGCTGCTTAGTAGCATTTTAATTGATTTTTTTGGCATTAGTATGTTGAGGCAGTGTCCTTTCCCTGCACTGACACAGTGTCTTAATATGAACTTGAGGATATTTTTTCCCTCAGTTGCATAATTATGTGCTTTACACACATTAAAACCTCATTGCCTCTTTTTTGCCCACTCATGGGGATGTACCATTATTTAATATAGAAGACCTGACTTGTATGTTTCAAAAGAAACTTATAATACATGAGTCTCCCCTGTAGTAGTGATTGTTTTTCCCATGAAGACCAAGAGAAATGATTAATTTACCCAATTTGATACCTGAACTTCCTGAGTGTTCCTCTTGTAGATCCTTATTATTAAATTGTTATTCAGATTTTTTGGCCCACTTTGTTTTTAAAAAATGTGTTATAAAAAGTGATATATTGCTTTTGGGGTCCCTTTCAAAGTATTTCTCAAATGATATTAGGTATAGTCTTCATTTATGACCAGCCTGCTATGTTTTGTGGACTTCCTTGTTTTCCTTATACAGGCTAATTTTCTATTATTAAAAACTGATTTTTGTTTTCTCCTGTAATTGTTGTTTTGGACATCAAACAGTTGAAGTTGAAGTTTTTGTTTATGCTTGGAAGAGTTTTTACTTTTTAAAATTATTTTTTGAGGTACTTCCTTCTCAATCTTATTTACAACTTCATTTTTTTGTTGTGTGACTTCTGATGGGTGTTTGAAAACAGTCTCCAGATTTCTATTTTATTTTCCCTTTTCATTCACTTCTCTTCCCACCCCAACACCTGCATTTGCTTATGTTGAAATCAGCAGAAATTACACAAAGTAAGAGATAGTAGACTGAAGTTCTAGTGCCAGGATGGCTACAAAGTCACTGTATGGTTTGGTTAGGTCATTCTGTTACAGGAAGGGGGCCCTGATCCAGACCCCTAGAGAGGGTTCTTGGATCTTGCTCAAGAAAGTATCCAGGGTGAGTTCATGGAGTAAAGTGAAAGCAAGTTTATTAGGAAAGTGAAGGAGTAAAAATATTGGCTACTCAATAGAGAGTGCAGCCCCAACGGCTGCTGGTTGCCCATTTTTATGGTTATTTCTTCATATGCTAATCAAGGGGTGTTTATTCATGCCTCCCTTTTTTAGATCACATAGGGTAACTTTCTGACATCGCTGTGGCATTTGTAAACTGTCATGGCGCTGATGAGAGAGTCGTAGTGAGGATGACCAGAAGTCACTCTCTTGGCCATATTGGTTTTGGTGGCTTTTGGCTGGCTTCTTCACTACAATCTGTTTTATCAGTAAGGTCTTTATGACCTATGTTTTGTGCTGACCTCCTATCTCATCCTGTGACTTGGAATGCCTTAACCCTCTGGGAATGCAGCCCAGTAGGTCTCAGCCTTATTTGACCCAACTCCTATTCAAGATGGAGTTGTTCCATTTTACACGCCTCTGACAATTCAACTGCATTGGCCTCCAGTTTTTGCCTCTGTGAAGTTAGGGGAGTTTATTTATGTATTCAGCAAGAATTTATTAGGCACACATTATATGCTAGAGACTGTGCCAGGTGCTGGAAAATCTACAGTGAACAAAAGAGTGGAGGTGCTTCCCCTCATGAGATGTATATTCTCGTATTGTGAAATTATATAAACTCTAAGGGTTCTTCTGAGTTTACAGTGCTGCATGTATGACTCTTCTACTTAATTCCAATTCTCTTTGGAACAGAATAGAAAACAAGCAAACCCTGTAATATATCTGAAGTTTGGTTTTGGCTTTTTGGGTATTCCTTTGACTTAAAATAAAGGTCTTATTGTTTGTCCTAAGGGGAATTCCATGGAAACCAATGTGCGATGCTCTTACCTAGAAAGGATTCAGATTGAAAGCAGCATCCTGTATCCCCCTCTTAAAGTGAATCTTAAAACACTTTTGGAAATATACACCAGAGCTCCGCTCTTTTTGAAGCACATTTAAAAGGAAAAGAATTACTGGAATAATTGTGTCTGACCTTTATTTAGATGTGGGAGTCAGCATCAGTGAAAGAGGAAATGAAAGCTTTTTCAGTTGCTGCCAATAAGACAATACTTACTGAGTTATAAGATTGTATTCAGTTATAGAATATAAAGCTCTTTACTGGGATCAGTAGTAATTCATAGACGAAAAGCAAAAGTATATATGTTATTTGGTTGACAATATATGTAAACATATGCTTCGGAGAAGTAATGCTGCTGTTACACATCTAAACACACTTGCCAGAGGGTTATTAGTATTACAGAAACTATCACAATAGGAGTCCTCAAAAAGGTATTTAAGGCTGGGCACGGTGGCTCACGCTTGTAATCTCAGTACTTTGGGAGGCCGAGGTAAGTGGATCATGATATCAAGAGATCAAGAATATCCTGGCCAACATGGTGAAACCCCGTCTCTAGTAAAAATACAAAAATTAGCATGGTGGCGTGCACCTGTAGTCCCAGCTACTCGGGAGGCTGAGGTAGGAGAATCACTTGAACCTGGAAGGTGGAGGTTGCAGTGAACCAAGATCGCTCCACTGCATTCCAGCCGGGTGACAGAGTGAGACTTTGTCTCAACAACAAAAAACAAAACAACAACAAAAAACATATTTAAGCCAAGTCTCCTTCTCTCCCTTTATTTTCCATTTAATATAAAGTGGGTTATTTTTGGGGATGGAATATGCCAGGTAATAAGAAAAGGCTGGACTAATGTCAAGGTAATTTTGGAACTATTATCAGAATGGAGCCATCTAAAAGGAATGTTGATAACAGATAATGGTTGTCAGGGAAAAAAAGTAGAATGAAATATGTAAATAAAGTGAGAGGAAATAACTGATGAGCTACTTGAAAACTCAGAAAACATCTTGCATGGAAATCAACTCATAACAGGGTTTTGCTTGATTTTATGGGAAAAATTTAAATAGTAAATGTTAATTTTTATTGTTTCCCAAATTATTTCTTATCCAGGATAATAATTCTTTTTTCAACTATCAATTACACTTATAATTTTTTCTGTTCATGAGTTCATATTACACTTTGTTAATAACATGGTTCTAATTTTACTTTTCTTTTTAGAATAATTTTCTAAAAATTCAGGAATAATAACCACCATTACTGAGAGGAAGCCAGAGCCAGTATTCCAGACATTTTCATACATGTACATATGTGTACATATGTAAAGGTAGCTAGAAAAAAAAAGTAGTGCTAAAAGAAAAATGGGAGCAAGAGCTATTAGTATTTCAGAGGTAGGAAAGGTTACTTCTAGACTGGAGGAAACAGTAAAAGATTTGGTCTTAAGAGATAAGAAAATTAAGGCATTCAGAGATGAAGCAGACACTTCCTGAGTTGGAGGAAGAGTAGTGCTGTATAGTAGAAAGTATATTGTCTTGAAGTTAACTGAACTTTGGTTCAGTTTTCTCTAATTCTTAGTTTCATCTGTGAAAATGGGAGTGATAACATCAAAACCTGCTGCAGGCTTGGTATAAGATTAAAATGGTAGACTTAAGTGGAACTGCTTAGCAAAATTCCTGGCAAAAAGTGGGGTAGGGGGCTTTGACTAAGACCTCCTCTTCCTTTTTCACGTAAATATGGAGATCAGCCTCACGCCCTCTCCTCCACCCTGCCCCCATGGGAGTTTGCTGGAGACTTCATCCTGGTTCCAGCATTTACTGTCTAAAGGACCTTGGAAATAAATTTGCTTATTTATTTATTTACTTATTTGTTGAGATGGAGTGTTGCTCTTGCCAAGGCTGGAGTGCAATGGCACAATCTCGGCTCACCGGGACCTCTGCCTCCTGGGTTGAAGAGATTCTCCTGTCTCAGCCTCTCCAGTAGCTGGGATTACAGGCATGCACCACCACACCTGGCTAATTTGTAGTTTGAGTACAGACGGGGCTTCTCCCTGTTGGTCAGGCTGGTCTCGAACTCCCGACCTCAGGTGGGATCTGCCCGCCTTGATCTCCTAAAGTGCTGGGATTACAGGGGTGAGCCACTGTGCCTGGCCTGGACAACTTATTTAACCTTCCCCAGTTTCAGTTTTCTCATCTTTAAAATGGAAGCTGGGCAGGGTGGCTCATGCCTGTAATTCCAGCATGTTGGGAGGCCAAGCAGGGCAGGAAAATCGCTTGAGCCAGGAGTTTGAGACCAGTTTGGCAACATCATGAAACCCCATCTCTACAAAAAAATATAAAAATTAGCCAGGTATGGTGGCCTGCCCCTGTAGTCCCAGCTACTTGAGAGGCCGAGGTAGGAGAATTGTTTGAGCCCTGCAAGTCAAGGCTGCAGTGAGCTAGATGTGACACTGCGCTGCAGCCTGAGCAAGAAGGCAAGACCCTGTCTCCAAAAAAATAAAGTAAAATAAAATGAAGAGAATAATGGTACCAATTTCATAAGGTTGATGTAAGGAGTAAATGAGTTCACAAGAGGTGCTTATAAAACATGTTGCACAAAGTATGCACTTGTTGTTAACTATTATGATTTCTTTTTTTCCAAAGGCACTGAGGAGCCAGTGGAGGGTTTTGAGATGGGTGTGAGGGGTGGGGTGGGTGATGGGATGGGGTTGGGAATTCCAGAGAGTGGCTTAATCTTTTCTTTAGAGAAATTGATCTGTTGGTGGTTTATAAATGGGAATTCTACAAATAGGAATTGGGTAGTGAAGGATTGAGGAGGGAATAAAAGTGGGGTAGACTAGTTAGGGGATTAGTAAACACTTCCCTTCAGAGACATAGGGAGCCTGATGAATAATTGTGGCTGCTGAGATGGAGGGGGCTTAGACTAGAGATGTGCTTTTCAACCTTCACTGTGCCCATAAGGCACCTAAGAATCTTGTGAAAATGCAGAATTTGGGTTCAGTAGGTCTGGGTAGGGCCTGAGATGCTGGCTTTATGAGAAGAGGCAGGCGGTACCAAGGATGCTGGACCACACACCACATTAGCAAGGGTTTTGAGTGTGGGATTGATAGGATTTGACAATTGCTTGGTCATGAGGGGAGAAAAGAGGGCTCGTGGGTTTTCAATGGAAGGAACTAAATTGGGAAGGAAAATAGTGAACTTGGATTGACCTGCTAAGCTTGATTTCTTGAATCTGGAGCTGCAGAAGATAGAATAGTATAATGACAAAAAGATAGATTTATTGTCAAAAGACCTAGATTAAATCCTGTCTCTAACAATTAGTAGAAAGATGACTCTGGACTCTTGCTGTTCTTCTTCCTCTCTAAAGGAGAACCACAATGACTATTTAAAAGGACTGTTGTATAGATTAATGGAAATATATTGTGAAAACCTCTCACATGGTGGCCGGCACATAGGTGGCACTTCTTGAGTGAATAAAAATCGCATCTATAGACTTTATAGAATTTATAGATAAATCCAGCTCTTGGCAAAGCTGATCTGGGCTTTAACATATACGTTTTTCCTATCACATGCATACTGATATTTCAAATTGTACGATAATTTGACAGCCTTCTGAACTTTATGTTTTCTAAGTATTCATTAGCTGACATAATTTCAGGGGACTTGAATGCCTGGATTGGCAGCGGTTCCACCAGAGCTACATCCATCAGAAACCTGCAATTGTCAGATTCTTCCTTTTAAGGCACTTTTCCAGGAATAACTGTCTGAATCAAAGAGGAAAATATCTGGTCAAACTCATTTATAATCATAGTCCAATAATGGCAAACGGCAGGCTGTGGGATAAGTCTGTGGCCTTTCACTTACATTTCCAACCAGAGGCAGTATTATTGATGATTGAAGAATTAGCTCTTCAGTGCTTATCTATATCCTTAAGTTGGACATTTTAGAATGGCTGAAAATAAATATTTTCCCCTTAAACTTAATCTGAACTTTCAAAATGGTCCTTATGTCTGTCCCTATACATTAATCAGTGAGATTTTAGGGATAAGGTTAAAGTAAAATGAATAAATAAATTTATGACAAAAAATTGCATATTTAGCCTACTAACAGGATAAGGGTCAAAAAAAAAAAGGGAACATATAGCAGTATTTTACTTTGGAAGGCTCATTAATAACTATTTGTAATATTAACAAATTGTAGTTATACTACTATGTCATGGGACTCTTCAAGAACTACTTTTATTTCTTGTTCATAAAAGAGATCAGAACTCAAAAAATAAAAATAAGTTTAAAAAATTATGGGCCATATTATCAAGCTATTACCTCAAATATAATTGAGCTCAAGTCATCTAAACGTTCATTAAGTTGTAATTCTTTTAAACACAGCATATCCTTTCCAAAAATTAAATTACATCAAAAGATCCTGGTATGTTTTGGGCTCCACTGCAGGGACACTAACAGTGCAGATTTGGGGACTTACCTTCTTTGGTCTCAGTTCAGTACATGGAAATTCAGAATCACATGTATGGATTGATTGCTAAACAAATTATCTCGATTTCTCCTCTACCTCTGCATTTTGTTGTTTCCAGTAGTCTCGAGACCATAGCTGGAACCCAGTATTTCCATCAATTAAAAAAAAAAAAAATCCAATCTTTCAAGGCTTACAATAGCTCCAGAAGAAAATCTCTGATGCCAGGATTATTTCAATCTTGCTTGAGTGGTTTGCCAATCTATTTACCTTAATTAACATCACAGATATGGTGTTCTCAAGATGAACTCTAAGTGTGGTTGACTCCAGATTCAAAAAGGGAAGCCTTCTATCTCCTGAAATTATAGAACCATTAAGGCTCTTAGAGACCCCCTTCAAAATAATACCAGATTTCTTCTTAAATTGAAAGATGAAGCCTCAATCTAATAGTTTGCTTGCATATGGAGCTCACTAATATTAAGTGTAAAAAATCCCCTGCTGACAATTGCTATTAAAATGTTTGTTGAATCAGTGGATTCTCTAACCTATCTTATATCTCCTGAAGAATAGCTGAGACTTTTGTGCACTGTCATCTAGATATATTATGTTTTTTTCCATACATCTTCTCTTCCTGTATTCAGTAACTCCAACCATTATCTATCCAATAATCTGAGAGAGAAATCTGGGAGTTATCTTGCAATCCTCCCTGCCTTTCCCATAGCCAGGCAGTTCCCAATACCTGCTGACCTTTACATCCTAAGTATGTGTTGACTTTGTTCTCTCCCTTGATCTATTCTTGTGCTGTTTTAGCTTAGGCTGTCGCATTTCTCTATGGGCTTTTATAACAGCATCCCAAGGGTTTTCTCTGCCTTCAGAGTGATAACGTACCTTTAAAACCTAAATTTTATCATGTAATTTCCATTCTGTGACTCTTTGTCATCCACAGTAAGAAAAAAAAAAGTCCAAGCTTCTTGATATAAAATCCAAGGCTTCCCATGTTCTGGCTTTGACAAGCCTCTCAGGTTCAACAGGTTAGCTCCTATCTGCTGATCACTGTTTCATGTTACAGTGGGGTGCCTCAACCTTGGCACTATTGCCATTTTGGTTCTGATAATTCTTTGTTGTGTGGACTGTCCTGTGCATCATAGGATGCTTAGCAGCATCCTTGACCTCTGCCCACTAGATACCAGTGGTATTCTCCTCTTCCAGTTATGTCAACCAAAAGAACAAAACTCCCAAACAAAAAAACTTCTGACATTTCAAAATGGCAATTGTTTTCTGGTTGACATAACTGGAAGAAGAGAATACCCTTGGTATCTAGTGGGCAGAGGCCAAGGATGCTGCTAAACATCCTATGATGCACAGGACAGTCCATACAACAAAGAATTACCAGACCAAAAATGGCAATACCCTTATACATGTAAGGGTATAACCCACTCTTCAATTTTTTAAAAAAATTACCCAATTAATACATGAATCCATGCTTGTAAAAACCCAAATATAGAACATTATAAGAACATCACTTTTTTTTTTTTTGAGATGGAGTTTCACTCTTGTTACCCAGGCTGGAGTGCAATGGCGCGATCTCGGCTCACCACAACCTCCGTCTCCTGGGTTCAGGCAATTCTCCTGCCTCAGCCTCCTGAGTAGCTGGGATTACAGGCATGCGCCACCATGCCCAGCTGATTTTTTGTATTTTTAGTAGAGACGGGGTTTCACCATGTTGACCAGGATGGTCTCGATCTCTTGACCTCGTGATCCACCCGCCTCGGCCTCCCAAAGTGCTGGGATTACAGGCGTGAGCCACCGCGCCTGGCCAAGAACATCACTTTTAATAAGAATTAAAAGTGAAAGTTTCAAGAATCAAAGCATTATGATTAAAAAGATTTTTTTTTGATACTACTATTCCAACATTATCACCATCAGACATCCTCTTCCTTTGTGGCCATGGCCCCTTGGGTTTCCAGGGTTGTATACAGAGGATTGAAATTAGGTTGGTTGGCTCATCAAAACATAGGAGCCTATTGACGTCATGATGCTTGCCAGGATTATTGGAACAGGTGATTTATGTTTCAGGCCTACCTAGCTCAAAAAATTTTCAAAGAAGTTTATATAGGCCACTTGCTTCTTCCATGTTACTATCCCTTCTCCAATCTTTACAGTTCTTTTCCCTTCCCTCCCTATAAAAATCCACAACTCATACTAATCAGAGCTATTATCTAGAAAGAGAAACCTCTGATATTTTGTAATGTATGATGGTTACCAAACATTAGTCTGTAGATGAACCCCAGAAATTCTGCTTCACAAGGTCAAGGATGGGTCCTGGGATTTGTGTTTTTTACCAGCTCCCCTCCAGATGAGTCCGCTGTGCAGCCTGGTGTGGAAGCCAGTGACTAAAGAACTCCAAACTAAAATGTAAAATGGTGCATCCAGGTACCCAGCGTTTTGACAGTTGAACATGCCACTTCGCAATCATATGGATTCAGCATCTAGTATCCACACTTTGTAAATTCCAAGTTATACAAATCTTTTATAGCAGATGGTGGAAACGATGTCTCTATATGCTTATGTCCTAAATGCTAAGCAGGCCTTCAAAACAAACCAGGTAGAGTGGAGATTCCTGCAAAGGCTCTTTCTTAAGATAACAGAAACATGCCTGATAATGGGAAATTGACTATTTTCATAAAGGTTTCAGCTAGGGGACAAAGGGTGAGAGAAATTATTTCCACACAAATTTAAATCTAGGGACTCCGTCCCTTAAAAAGGGAATTTAAAAATAATTTTTTTTTGTAGTTATGTTGATTATTATCCTTTTACATTCCTTTGGATCCCATGGGAGGCCACTAAGGACAATGGGGTAAAACATTCCCAGTAGTAGAAACAAAGATGATGGAGTAGACTATAAAATGCTTTAAAAACTCTAATTGAGACAAACCTGAATACAAAATTGTATCTGTGCTATGATTACAACTATAAAAATTCTGTCTGCATATGGACAGGGACTGAAAGGGAGCATGAAAAAATGTAAACAGTTTGGTTTGTAGGATGGCAGAATTTTGGGTGGATTTTCTTTTATTTTATTTTGAATTTTGCTAATGTTTTTGTAATGTTTTGTAATAAACAATACTATAAAAGGAGCAGCTGAACCTGCTGACTAATTATTGTTAGAACAGCTTAGCATCAACTGTATCAGAGCTAAAATTGCTGCTTTTGGCAAATGTTCCCCACCATTTAAGTTGATAATATCAGATAACCTTAACCAAGAAGTCAACTTACTCTGGTGCATAGGAGCATTTTTCACCCCAGCTAACTCATTCTGACAATCATACCAGGTATTATTTCAACCGGGGTCATAATCAGGGTGGGTTTTTTTTTTTGTTTGTTTGTTTGTTTTTTGTGAGACAGGGTCTTGTTTTGTTACTCAGCTGGCTTACTGCAGCCTCAAACCTCCTGGCTCAAGTGCTCCTCCTATCTCAGCCTCCCAAGTAGCTGTTATTACAGGCAGGTACCACCATGCCTGGCTAAATTTTTGATTTTTTTTTTTCTTTTGTAGAGATGAGTCTCACCGTGTTGCCTAGGCTGATTGAGGGTGTTTTGTTTTGTTGTTTTTATTTAAAAAAATAATTGAAAAAGTTGACTCTTATACTTGCCCTAAGAAAGGTCTCAGCCCAAATCATCTTCTGTAATATAGTAAAAAACTCAGGATCCCCAGAAGAACGTTTGTTTAAGTATGTGAGAAGATTCAAACTCCATTTTGTAGGAAATACTGTACCACCTGCAGGAGCCCCTGCAGCTTACCTTTGTGTAGAAATAGAATGGCAAGAATACAAGTCAGGTTCTTAAAAATTTGACAACAGAATGTCAGCTTCACTTCCTGCACATCTGGTGTTTAAAGCATATGGATAATCAACAGCATAGACTATTGGCACTTCAGGCACTTGTCAGCGAATTCAATCTTGAAGTGACTCGTAACCATGTGCTTGACAAAGGCTCACCTACGACATGCAATATCAAAGAGAGACAATTTAATGGATAAGCCATCTCTCCATTTTTCTTTTCTAGTCTCCATTCAAGAAATATGTTATTGTATCAGGAAGCAATATGTCTGGACTGGATTACCTCTGTTCCTAATAAAAATGCTCTCACTGAGTTAAAATTTTAGTATTATACTTTGAGCCTTTATGAGAATCAGTACAGGAACTGTCCATTGGAACAATGATTTTGCATTTTTTGCAAGTAAGTATTGTTGCCAAGGATGTTGTGTTTTACGTCACCTAAAATCTATTATGAAAAATTACATGAAAAATTTCTTCTGGATTTAGTACATTAGCTTCTCTTTGCTCGTAACATAGACATACTGTGTGGTTTTCTTCATGCCTTAGCTGCTAGGAAACTTGTGCTTAACTCTCCCTAGTATGCCTCTCTGGCAGTTTCTTACATATCAGAGGAATTGACACGCTCAGATAGAGTTGGGCGTAGGGAGAAAGATGCCATTTGGTGCCCATTCATTTGCTATGCCTGTTACGGGTATGTAGGTTCAATGCTTCCAATTTTAATGATCTCATCAAAATTTTTTTCTCCAAGAATTTGTTGTTCCTAAAGTGCTAGATTTTCATAAAGAAAAAAATTGCATTTCATTTTCTATAAATATCGAAATTAATTACTCATCGTTATAACTATTCATTAAAATTCAAAATTAGATAAGAATGTTCTTCATAGACTTTTTTAAGCCTTGAAGAGATCTATTTTATTATAGCATCGACAGCTCCACTATTTAAGGAAATCATGACATAAGGTTCCTAATTGAATTAATCCAATCCCTTTGCCCAAATCCTAAGAAGAAATTAGTGAAAGATGGTAGGTAAAACTATGGTGATTTGTTAGGTAGAAGGAAAAGTGTGAGCAATTGTTAGAATTGTTTTTGTAGATCTCACCCCTACAAACATATTGGGAATATATTCATTCACTAGTTGGGAATATATTCATTCATTCACTGATTCATTATCTCAGTCATTCAATATGTGAGTCTAATATCTTCCAAGGACCACTTTAGGTGTCAAGCATACATCAGTAAACAGAACAGACAGAACTCTCTGCCCTTACAGAGTTTATGTTTAGTAGGGGAGACAGTCAATGATAAATAAATAATTAATACACAGTATGACAGTTGGTGTTCAGTGCTATGGAGAAAAGTCAGGTAGGTAAAGGAGAGAGAGGGTGCACTGGGTGTGGGGGTGGAATTTGCTATTTTAAACAGTGTGATCAGGTGGCATCTGAGCAGAGATCGGAAGGAGGGAGCTATGTGAGCCTCTCCAGGAAAAGTTTCCATGCGGAGGGAACAGTTTGTGCAAAAACTCCAAAGCAGGTGTGTGTTCGTTGTGTTTGAGGAAAGCAAGGAAATAGGTGTGGCAGGAAGAGAGTATGAGAGCAGAGTAATGGGAGGCCATGGAGGTCGCCAGATTATATAGGCCTTTTAAAGGGCTTTCACAACGAGATGGGGAGCAAACTATTAGAGAGTTGGAGCAGAGGAATAATATGATCTGACTAATGTTTTAAAGGCACCATTCTGGCTGCTTTGTGGAGAATAGGGTGTGGTAGGGGAATGAAGGAAGAGTGGGAGCAGGAAACGTAGGCAGGAGGCTACTTTAATAATCCAAGCAGAAGGTAATGGTCATCTGGGCACAGGTGGTAGTAGTGGAGCTGGCAAGAAGTGGGCAGATTCTGGATGTGTTTTGAAGGTAGAGCAGCTGGGACAGCTGATTGTTAGGACACAAGATATGAAATAAAGTTTTTGGTTTGAGCAAGAGCTTCAGAGAAAACAAAAGATGGAGTTCTCATTTACTAGACGAGGAAGCCTGTGGGAGGAAGATCAAGAAGTTGTTTTTTTTTTTTTTTTTTGAGACAGAGTTTCACTCTTGTTGCCCAGGCTGGAGTGAAACGGTGTGATCTTGGCTCACTGCAACCTCTGCCTCCCAGGTTCAAGCAATTCATCTGCCTCAGCCTCCCGAGTAATTGGGACTACAGGTGTGCGCCACCACGCCCAGCTAATTTTTGTTATTTTAGTAGAGATGGGGTTTCACCATGTTGACCAGGATGGTCTCCATCTCCTGACCTCGTGATCCACCTGCCTTGACCTCCCAAAGTGCTGGGATTACAGGCGTGAGCCACCACACCTGGCCAAGAACTTCGTTTTGAACAGATTAAGTTGGAGATGTCCAAGTGGTGATAACTAGCAGGTAGTTTGATAATATAAACATTAGCTCAAAATGAATGTTACATTTAATATTAATGTTATTATAATTATATCGCATATTTAATATATATAATATATTAATGGTAATATAGTCAGAGATGAATAATATTTGTGGTGCAACATTTTAAAAACATTAAAATAATATTTGTGGTATAACACCGACAAATTACACGTATTTTAAAGAGGATGACTGAGATGGCAAGGGCAGGAAACTATATTAGACAAAGAGTCATTGAGGAACTGGAGATATTTAGCATGAAGAAGAGAAATCCTAGGGCCAATGTATCTCTTTTCATGCTGAAAAGGCTAGTGAATTTCACCTATATTTCACTGGAGTTAAAAGTTTACAGGAAGCCAGGTTTCAGGTCAGTGTAAGATATCTGGAAATGCACATGTATGTGTATGTAAAAATATATAAAGTGTGCACACACATATGTTTAAAAACAGAATTTTCATTTTCTCTTATAACAGGGAAGATTCTCTTCGAAAGTAGTGGGTTTCTTATTGCTGTAAGTATTCAACTAGAGAGTTGCTGAGAATATTGCAGAGGGAATTGGATGGAAGTTAGACTTGAAGGCCTCTAAGATTCGTTCCTTTTTGTTTCTGTGTATTTTTCATAGGGACCAAGACACTCCATGTACCAATACATCATCAGGAATATTCTTTCTTGTATTTTAAGATTTCATGGTCTATGACTTTCTCCTAAATTAGACTGTAAACCCCTTGAGGACTGGAACATGTTTTATCCTCTTTGTAATCCCTGAAACGCTTGGCACAAGCTTTTGTGTAACAAGTACTCAGAAAAATAGTTTACTGGTTGAATAATTTTGTTTCCAAGGCATCCCTCCTTCTCTAAAGCATAAACACTACTGAGATGAGAAAGTCATGCCCAGCTTAACACTTTAATGTGGCTGAAATAATGGAACCAGTTTCATCTTTGGAATTCTGAGAGTCTGGAGTTGAGGAGGTTGTTCAATGAAGAGGAGAGGAAAATTTACCGACATCACACCTTTGCTGATGGCTGATTCTACTTGTGTATAAAGTCAACCTGACAAGTATAAAGTATACCTGTCAAATATTGTGGTGCTGAAGTATTAAGAATATATTTTAGAGTGCTAAATGTCTGAATGATACATTAGTGACTTCAAAGAATTAGACAACATCCAAGATACTTTTTCTTCTTTCAGAGAATACTTCCAATAGTGAGAGAATTTCATTAATTTATGTCTATAGACTTCACAGAAATTTATTAGCAGATGTTCAATGAGTTCCTTGCCACAGAAAGTGTTAAGTTACAGCATTAATAATTAGTCTCCATGCATCCATATGTCCATGCATCCATCCATCCGTCCATCAAACCCATTTATTGAACACATACTATGGACTAAACACTGAAAAGTTCAATGAAGGACAGTGACCTTGAGAAGTTCACTTGAATACCTAACATAGTACACTGTGCTAAATTCTTTACAGTGGCAAAACAAAGTTCCATGAGATCAGAGAGGAAAGAGCAGTTAAGTTCTTGGGAAAGCTGGGAAGGCTTTCTGAGGCAGGTGCCATTTGAACTGTTAAAACTTTTTTAATGATCCTCTCCCCTGACCCAGCTAGGCAGTTTATTTTCCTCTGCTGTTTCTTATACCACTTGCTACCAGATTCTAATTACAGTAGTACCCTGTTTATTATAATTATCAATGCAGTATCTGCCCACTCTGCTTTGACATAGACTCTTTAAGGGCAGAGATTGTGTTTTATACATCTCGTGGTATTTATATCTACATGGTATCCAACACCAGTTAAAAGGTGTTGGTTACAGACTCAAAATGATTGAATCTTGAAGAATATGTTGAAATTTTCTAGGCCCAGGAGGAAGAGGATGCCCATTTAAGACAGAGGCATGAGCATGAGAAATTATTGAGGCACCTAAGGGTGTAGTGTCTGAGGAAAATAGTGAGTAGGCTTGGAAGACTGGCAAGGAGGGAACATTCAGGAGAGGGATGGGTGGTGACTTGGGAAGGAAGCAGAACATTTTGATGGGTCTAGTGGATGCACCCATGTGAATGACTTGGTTTGAATGTAAAAGCACTTGAAAAACTACCAAGCAATATGTGCTGCAGCTGTCCCCTGACCCCGAGTCCATCCTCAGGACTTTGGCCTCACTCTATCCTTCATCCTGTCTCTGAGTCTTATTCTATCTTGAGCTTCACTCGTCCCATTTGAGGTCATGTTTGCTGTCTTGTGAAGGTTCACAAAGCAAACATGAATTTTGGTTGTAGGTTTAACTACATTCTACTTCTATCTTTCTTATGCCATGGACATGGTGATACTTTTGTTCCTTATTGAAAGAAAATCATTTTATCTCTTTTCTAAATTATTCTATGAAAAATTGAACACTTTTTTTTTTCAGTCACTCACTCTTCTTAGTGATTGGTTTCATCACCATTCACCTAGTTTCTGGTCAGAAATCTGGACTTAATCCTAATTGCTTCTTCTCCCACAGGGCTGGCTTCTAATTGCTACTAAGTCTTCCTATGGTACTGCCCAAATGAATCATATATATATATATGTATACACACACACACACACACACACACACACACACATATATTGTACAGTTATACATATCTACACATATATATATTACAGTGGCACACAAGGAAGGCATTGAGATTTATATTCGCCAGCCCTCAAACACCTGTAGGAGTTTTGGTACTTTCACACAATTCTAATCCTTCTCTCTTTTGGTAAATAATGCTTACACCCTTCCTGCTTCTATTCTCCACTAATTCTCTCCACTCTCCTCCTCCTGCTGCTCTCAACTTGGAAATACATTTGTATGTAAAATTTTATATTAAAAATATATATATATATAATTTAAAATACATATAATAATTTTAAAATTGAGAAGTGCAGTTTAGAAGCATTAAGTACATTCCCATTGTTTTGCAACCATCACCATCATCCATCTCCAGAACTTTTTTCATCATCCCAAACAGAAACTCTGAACTTATTAAATAATAAACCCCTATTTTACCCTCTCCTGGCCCTGGCAACCACAATTCAACTTTCTGCCTCTGTGAATTTGACTGCCATAGGTACCTCATATAAGTTGAATGATACAATATTTGTCCTTTTATGTCTGGCTTATTTCACTTAGCATAATATCCTCAAGGTTCCTCCATGTTGGAGCACATGTCAGAATTCCTTCTGTTTTAAGACTGAGTAAATTTCCACCGTATGTATGTATCGCACATCGATGGAACTACTCCGAAATATTATCACTCTTAGAAATGTATATTATCACTCTTAGAAATGTATAGTAACTTTCTCCATGATCAGAATAAACCTAAAAGTCTTTAAGATACTTTCCAAAGCTCCTACCTACCACCTCAAATTTTATTTTCTTTATTCTCCTCTTATACTCTGAGGATACCTGATCTTGCCACAGTCTTTTTCACACCTGGTTCTCAGCCTCAGCTTCTTCCTTGGCTTACAAGGATAAGCCCAGCTCATACCTTAGACTTGACTTGAGACATCACCTCCTCCAGGAAGCTGTCCCCCATCCCTTCCAGGATGGGTTAGGTAACCTATTTTCTGTGCTTCTAGAACCCCCTGAAATTCTTTCTACCATCATTGTCACACTTAGAACAAAGATGATATCTTATTTACCATTTCATTTTCAGTCTTGCATGTTTTGGGTGCTCAGTAAATTTTTGTTGAATGAATGAATGATGGACGAGGTGGACATTGAGGTGGTGGCCCATATGAATGACTACCTTGGCCAGAGCAAATGTGAAGAGCGATCCTTTGCAGCTCACTGGACATTAGACTTCCTTCACTCCCATGAAGCAGCTGACTTAGGCACTTTGTGCACATGGTCGAATGGCACATGAGGAAGGCACTGAGATTTATATTCCCCAGCCCTCAAACGCTTGTAGGAGTTTTGGTACTTTCAGCACAATTCTAATCTTTCTTTTGATAAATAATGCTTACACCCTTCCTGCCTCTCTATTCTCCACCAGTTCTCCCCATTCTCCTCCCACTACTCTGAACTTGGAAATAAATTTGTACGTTTAGGTCACTTAAACAAAAATGGGACTCTATTCTTTGAAGTAAGTGTTTAGTTTGTAAAAGGATCAATGGGCTATTTTAGATCAAATAATTGTGTTTTCTTTAGCCAGTTAAAATGGTCTATTTTCATTTTTTAAGCCATTGCCTTGTGAAGGGACCTAAGAATATCCCCAACTTAGTGTTAGATCCCGTAATTACATTTTCCCATTTTGAAAGCAGTTATGCCGTCCTTACAATAGAGTCAACGCAGCTAAAAATAAACTCCAGGCAGTTCATATTAACTGGGTAATAATAACAGGCAACAAGGAGGCTTGGTGTCCAAATATGATGAAAACAGGAAGTTCATTACACAAGCTGTTCTTTCCTGATAGATCTGAATTCTTAAAGCCTTAACTCGAAAATAATCCCTTCAGGTTATAAATAAAAGCAGAGAATTGTCTCTTCCTTGCGCTTAATGGAGATGATAACATTGTAGCTAAATAAATCCACATCGTTAGGGATAGAATGTAACACCAGAACATCTATTTTGGAGGAGGAAGGAATAGGTCTGGAGACCCCTCTCCTCACAAGACAGCCAGGGTGTATTCTCTTCTTACTCTGGGCACAAGTTGCCAAGGAGATGCTGCTTTACTAGGGTACAGTGGCAGGGAAACAGAAAGCCTCAGGTGTAAAAAGGATTTTTATTTTTCCCTGCGGAGAAAATGGACAAAACAATCCCAATTCCAAAGGTCTGCCAAATATTGTAAATTTCAATCCCGCTTTTTCAGGGTCATGAGAATGAGGCCCAAAGAAATAGGGTAAACCTTTTTCCATATAGAACTTTTCTTGGGTGAGTGTCAATGATTGTGAAGATTCAGATTATTGATTAAAACATGATGAGCATGAAGGAAAGAAAAATTTAATTTAGGAAGCTAGAATGAACCTTAGGGACTCCCTTCCTGAAACCAAATCCCAGCCTTCCCGAGTGCCAATGGGCACCGTGAGGAGGGTGACCCTCCCCATCCAGCGCTTCCAAGGAAATCTCAGTAGTCATTACCCCAGCTGCCCATCTTTCCTTAATCTCTTGTAATGCAGTGGAGACCAGGGCTTGACTGTAGGATTGGAGTCGTGTATAGGATGGGGTCAAAAAGAGGCATCAACTGCAGAGAGTAATGAACACAGCGTGGTCTGGCTTGGTAGGTACAGTTTTCTCTCCCTAGGCTGGATCAGCCTCACCTACAGGCTTTGCCTTGAACAAAAGGGTACGATTAGAGAATGCTGGCCTTTTGAATTGTCCTCCCCATGCCCCCCACCAGTTATTCCACTTGCATGTTGGGTGCACTCCCCCTTCAGTACACAAGTCTAGGAATATGTTCAGGGAAGTTGTTCTTGTTACTTTCAAAGTGATGGCAGATAGGGCCAGTCACAGTGGTCATCAGGCATTATCAAGGTCTCACATTTGAGAACGGCCTCAAGTTTAGACATTTGATGTTATTTCCAAACGAGGCTAAACATATAGCCACAGACATACCCTGCTTTGAAAAGAAATTTACATGTGCCTTAAAAATTTTTTTAAATTTGTGGGTACATAGTAGGTATATTTATATATTTATGGGGCCTGGGGTTCGAAGCTTAACACAAGCCTTTCCCTTGAATCACTGCACATGCTAGAATGAATACTGCCTGCAGGCTGCTTTGCTAAGAGATGCACAGTGCAGACTGACCTTTGATGATGCTTTGCATTAATTATTATTATTTTTTTGGTAAAAAATAAGGGAATATTAAGAGTATTTAGGGCTAGGGCTAGGTGAAGTCCTAAGCTGTGGAGTAAGGAGTGTTTTATACTAGAATTTTGAGTTGTGGTTTAAGCTGAGCGAAGTCTGACATTCCTTCCTGGATCAACCCCTGCCTCTCATACCATCAGTACTTCTGTTACAAGGGTCAATTTGTACATTAAAAACTTATAGGGTAGACATTACTTTCATTTCCATGGTCCACTTATAACTTATAATGCCATGAATCCAAAATTCTTCTGTTACTTTTGTCCATTTCAAGAACCTATCACAAAACCCTCCCTGTGAGTAAAAAGGTCTTTTTTATCTAATTGAATAATGATTGGGCTTTCTTTCACTTTAAATATTGATGGTCTTTGTTACATAAGTTTTTCTTAACTTTAAATTTCATTTCTTTAGTTTTTCCTAATGGTAGCAGCTGTGCTTCATATTTTGGAGTTATCTGCCTAGCAACTTGACTATGAGCCATTTGAGCTAACGGTGCGATTCTCAAGCTTTCTGGATTGCAATGCTCTATTGTTTCTTGACTTCCACATATTATCCGTGTTTCTTTTTCTTTCTTTTTTAAAGGTGTTCATTAACAGATTACAGCAAAACGTCATAATAACTCAACTTCTGTTTTGCTTCTGTTGTCTCTGTCACAGGTAATTGTTTCCAAGCTATAAAAAAAACAGAACGAATATTGTTAACAGGACTTTGAAATCAAAGATAGTTGTTGGGTGTGTGTGTTTTTGGGGTTTGTTTGTGGGAAGTCAAAAGAAAGTCTACCTAAATAATTCAACAAATGTGTTTAGTGCCTAACATATGCCAGATACTGTTCTAGGTTCTGGGAAAACAAGAGTGTACAAGGCAGTGTTCCTGTTTTCAGGGAACATATATTCTCATGGTAGGATCATGAGGACGGAGGGAACACGGAGATGGATCATGAACAGGGAGTGATAGGACGTGAGATGTGTGTGCTGTTTTCTGCTAGAGTGGTTGGAGAAGGCCTCTGTAATAAGTGACATTTGAACAGAGACTTGAAAGAAGTAAGCAAGCCTAGTGGATATCTGGGGGAAGAGCTATCTTGGATACAAAGGCTTTGCAGCAGGAGGTTGCATAGCATTTTGAGGAATATCAAGGAGACCAATTAGAGTGGAGTGGCTCGGAGGAAGGGGATAGTGAAGGGAGATGAAGTTAACAAGTTAGCTGGGGAAGAAATTGTAGATTTTTTTAGGCCATGGCAAATACTTTGGGTTTTTTTTTTTCCTTAGTGAGATGGGAAGTGAATGGGGGAGTTTTGAACAAAGGAATGATGTGAACATTTTGACAGGATCACTCTGGCTGCTCTAGGGAAAATATGTTAGGCTTAGTTCCCTAGAGGTATAACCTAAGATGGGGATGGGCATGATTTCTGAAGGGAACAGGGTAGGGGATGGGCAAGAATGTGATTTCAGGTGATGGGTAACTTCAGCCTGTTTTGTTCTGAAGCATAAGTTATTCTGTAGTGTTTTTCCCACATTGAGACAAGCAAGAGGGGCTTTCTACCCTCTTCCTGGTTATTGGGTAAAGACTCTGGGGAAGGGTATAGGCAATGTAAATCCCAAGCACCTGCAGGTGGGGGGCTTCCATTGCCCAAAGGGCAATTCTCTTTTAGGTATTCACAGCAGCGGGGAAAGGGGCTCATCAACCAAATTAATAAAAGGGAGTCCAAGAGACCCAACTGAGGGTACCAATAGCATCTCTACACAGAATAAGAGTGGAAGTAGAGATACCATTAGGAGGCTACCATAATAGTCTTCAAGAGAGATGAAGTTGGCTTGGACTAGAATGTAGCAGTGGAGGTGTTGAGAAGTGGTTGGATTCTGGATATATTTTGAAGACAGAGCCCACAGGATTTTGCTGGTGGATTTGCCTACAGAATGTAAGAGAAGAAGAATCAAGAACAGCTCCATTGGCTTAGTTGTCTATTGAGATTAGGAAGACTGTGGGAGGAGCAGGATTTGGAATGGAGTAAAATTAGAAGCTTTGGTTAAGACATTTTATATTGGAAATGCCTCATAGATATCTAAATGAAGATGTCAAGCAGGCAATTGGATTTAAGTGTCTGAAGTTGTGAAAATATGTTTTATTTCCTAGGTTCAGATGACCAGCCACCTATGGTACTAAAAGAATGTGCATATGGGTTTGAGTAAGAGAGACCTATTAGTCCCAATAAACTTAAAAAAGGGCAAAAGGTCAACATTGGACACTAAAGGTCAGTAAGCTTGATGGCAACTTCAGGAATCATTTCTAAAATGAATCATTAAACAAATGACTTTTGGGTAATTTACTGCAAATTGTAATAATTTGGAGGTAACACAGATTTCCAAAGAACAAATAAGACCATACTAGATTCCTATATTATAGGCACATAGGTTGGGTAAATTCTGCGGCCTTAATATGTCCTGATGGCTTCATGCAGTGTTTGTTAAGTTTCTCTATTATATTATTTTGATAAAATGAAGAATTATGGGCCAGAAACTAGAACACTTATGTAGTTTTATAGTTGGCAAAACAAGAAGAGCAAAAAAGGGTCAACCCCTACACTGTTTTTTGCTACCAATTAAGTTATGTCACCAAGCCCTTGGTTAGTCATAATTTTTTTTGTTGACAACTTAAATGAACAGCTAGAAAGCATATTATTAGATTGGAAGATGATGGAACCTGGAGAAAAATAGCCAGTATATTGAAATATAGAATAGAAATTTAAAAGGAGAAGAAGGAGAAACCCAAACTGCCAATCTGAAATTTAATAAGGAATGTGTGCAAAGGAAAACAAAATACCTCCGTTTACAGGTTGTGAAAGATCTCACTTCAGCCAGGAAAAGAATCAATAACTTTTTAAAGAAAAGTTTATTTTTTATTAAGTCCACATTGGCATTAAATTAAGATTATGGGCTTTGTGGCCATCTGCCTGGGTTGGAACCCTGACTCAGTCATTTACAAGTTGTATGATCTTGGGTATGCTCCTTAAAATCGGTTTCATTTTCTTTACCTGTAAAATGAGAATGATAATATTAGTTCCAACTGACATTGTTGGAATTGTAAGAATTAAATGAGTTAAGACATATAAAGTACTTAGAGCAATGCCTGGCATGTAGTAAGTGTTAGGTAGGTCATTATTATAGCAGGTTTAGCAATATGGTGATTGCTAAAAAGGTAAAGCAATCTTTGGGTGTAATGGTAGAAGTGAGGGGCCAGGATCAAGGGAAATTCATAGCCCACTGTAGTTTTCATTGTCAAGATTTTGTGTTCAATTCTGGGTGTCTCCAATTTAAAAAGTGTCTATACCTTGTGGGAGAAAGAGTGCTGAAAGTGGTACAGGGTGTGGACTCATGCCAAGTGGAGAAAATGGAAAGGACTGGGATGGAGAATATGACTTCTCTTGGAGACAGATTCAGGAACTGAAATAAAGCTCTCTTGAAAAAATTGAAAGCCTGTCATGTGGAATAGGAATTAGAGTTCCTGTTGCTCTGGAGACAGATCCAGGAACAAGAGAAGGAGTAAAAGATGGAATGGGGTTGGGAAAGTGTTGTCGCTTTCTGTTATGGGCAGAGGATGACAGAAGCATGTTGTGGCTCTGCCTCTATGTTACTGTATGATTCAAGTCTCTTAACTCTTCAGGCCTCAGTTTCATAATCTGAAATCAGGGTTTAGATTAGATGTACTCTAAAATGAAAATTACAGTTGGTCTATCAATGGACTGTCTTCCTAGACAGTGAATTTCCTGTCATTGAAAATGTTTAATTAAAGGGCACAAGACATATTAAGAGTAGATAGTGAATTTGATTATAATTTGGCCTAAATGGTACCAAAAATCTCTTTCAACTTTAAGATTTTAGGAAATTTGTTGTATATTTTAGATGCTTTTTCCATCCCCCATCCTTATCCCCAGCCCTGCTCTGTTGATGATATAGATTCTCACATGATTACATAAGAACTCTTGACATTCCCCATTGATTAGACTAAGGTGTGATTTCCACCCTGTTCACCTTCTGTGGGGCATAAAACTCACAGAGAATTGGATGACCTTCTGAGAGAACTCATGGTACTAACTCCCATGGTGCCTAACGTCGCACACAGAAATTCTAGTTCTAGCATGTTCTCATTGCTCCTATTCTGTACTTCAAGTGGAAAAACTAAAAAGTGCCCAGAAGCTACTGACTCCATATTACATAGCTCCTGGCTCATGGCTGCATATTGAGTATGTGGTGCCTATGCAGGCCTGGAATCTGCAGACTGGGGGATGGGTATAGCAGGAAAGGGAGGCATTAAACACAGCAACAGCAGACTGGATGGCAGCCACGAGCAGCAGAGCTGTGGTCATCTGTTATCTGCAGCTGCCAGGATGTCATTCTTTATACAGAAAATGTTTACTGACCACTTATCATGTGGAGGACACTGTGCTAGGCACTCTGAGAGGCGCCTAGGGGTGTGACACACTGCCCCTTTCAGGCAAGGAGCTTCTATTCTAATTGGAAGGCAATTATGAGCTAGCAGCAAGCACTTTGTATAGTTCTGGTATTAGGGTTCTCTGGAGAAACAGAACCAATAGGTCATAACTGGTTATGTACATATATCATAGACATATGAGATTTATTAATAGCAATTGGCTTATGCAATTACAGAGGATAAGTACATCCCATAATCTGCTGTGTGCAAACTGGAGACCCAGGTAGACCAATCGGATAGTTAAAAGTCCTTACAGGAAGAGAGCTAAAGAGCTGTTGGTGTGGCTTCCAGTCTAAATCTGAAGGTCTGAGATCCAGGAAGCCAAGGGCAGGAGAAGATACATGGCCTAGCTCCAGCAGTCAGGCAGAGAGCAAATTGAACTTTCTCCAGCCTTTAAATTCTATTCAGGCCCTTAATGGATTGGATGATGTCCACTCCTCTTGGGGAGGGCCATCTGCTTTACTCAGTTCACCAATTAAAATGCTAGTATCTTCTGGAAACAACCTCACAGACACACCCCAAAATAGAGTTTAACCAGGTGTCTGGGCATTCCACAGCCCAGTCAAGTTGACACATAAGATTAGTCATCGCAGTGCTTCATTGTTTTCAAAACGCCTGCAAGCAAATCATTCTTCTCTCATTAGGCTGTGGATTAAACCCTTGGAGTATCCTTACAAGAACCTGTGAGCTAATGTTACTCTCACTTTTCAGACAGAAAATGAAGGCCCTGACAAGTTAAGCAACTTACTTACCTGAGGTCATCCATTTGTGCTGTCTGAAGTGCCCTTGCTGCCACTGAAGTAGACATAGGCATGACTTCTGACTCCAATTCCAGGCCATTTTTCTACTACTTTACACTAAAATACATAACAAAAGTTAAAAACCAGTTTATAAAGACTGTAGTATATATAAAGAGAATGGCACAGATTAGATGTGTTATAGGAATTCAGTAATGCAAATCACTGCTGCTAGGTACAAAAGAAAGGACTATGGAGACAGGTTAAAGTTTGATGGGGTGAGACCAAAGGAAGGCATTCTAGACAAAGCAAAAATTGTATTAAAGGTGGGAAACAAGAGAGAACAAATTTAAGATGTTCACAAGGCTGCTAGGTTTGGTTGCATCATTTGTGCCCTGCATAATTCACATAGACGCTGATACAAATGGCGTCCCAGGGCTTGTTCAGTGAACAGCGTGTACAGTGGTCTGGGGGAAGCCCTGAATGTGTACCTCAATGAAACTGAGTTGCAGAGTTTTGTAGAGAAAAGAGAGATAGAAACCTGGAAAAATGGGCAGAGAACTGATCAAGGAGAGATAGGAAGATTATAGTAAGGATTTTCAATTTCAATCTGTAGGCAATGAATGATTCTTAATCAGAAAAGGGTCACAATAAAAACATTGTTTTGAGATGATTGATCTAGCAATGTACAGATTAAATTCGAAAAGGGAGAGATTGGGAACAGAAGACCAGATAGTATTTTGATCACCAAAACATGAGCTTAAAAAGGGTCAGAGCAATGGTGGTGACAATGAGAAGATAAAAAAAGAGAGACAAATAAAAAATCTTCTTTCATTAATTCAAAGATGTTCTTTGAATGTTTAATAAGTGCAAGGCATTATGCTTTATACTACTGATTTAGTAGTGAGCCAAATAGCATGATTCTTGCCATTTTAGAGTTCTTAGACCAGTAAGGGAGTCAGACATTCATCAGACAAATACGTATGACGATTCTATGAAGGAAAAGTATAAGAAGATATGCAAATGTATAACATAATTTGAATTTGATCTGGTTTGTGCAGTTAGAGCTCAGGGATGGCTTCTTTGGAAAAACAACAACAACAACAACAGATGTTCGAATTGAGATTGGGAGGCTGAATAGGAGTAAGCTATGCAAAAGGAGGTAAGGAAAGGGACAACAGCACTCCAGACAATGGAAGCAGCATGTGCAAAGGACCCATGGCAGGGAGCATGCATTTAAAAAGCAAAAGATGACTAGGAGATTTAGTATATGGCAATAAAGGTAGAGAGTGGCTGACATGAGGCTGGAAAGGCAGAAGCTAGATAATACTGGGTTCTTTGTTTTCATTTCAAAAGCAACAAGAAGATATTGGACATTTAAATCAGGAGCTAACATGTTCAATTTTGCATTTTGAAATGGATACTCTTGATGCTATGTGGAGAATAGAGGGGAGTGGACACTCAGGGAAACTGGTACAAGCTTGTTACCATAGTCCAAGAGAGAGATCTTGTCAAATTGGACAACAGGGATGGCAGTGAGGAGAGAACATTATGAAAGAGGACTTATTAGGACTTGATGACTGATAGGATGCAGATAAAGAAAGGAGAAAAATGAATCAGCAAGTAAAGTTTTAGATTTGGGAATCTTCCTACCCAGTGTTACTATTAACATATATTATGGGAAATGGGAGGTGGTGCTGGTTTGATATGCAGGGTTGGGGGTATGTTGAGTTGCCCAAATGAAAATGTATCTAGTAAGCAGCTGGACTAGGATTAGTAAAAACAACAAAAGGATTGAAGTTGTAAGATTGAGAACTGTCAATCAAGTTGTTCGTGGTAATTTAAATAATGTGACTGGAGGAATCTCTAAGTAGAAGGGATAGTGAAGAAATATAATAGTGGACTCAGAGCTGAATTATGTAGAACAATTGGATAACGTGAACTGATGTAGTATGTGAAAATGCCAAGAAGTGGCCACAGAAGTAGAAGGATATTAGTCCACCAAGAAAAATCAGAAAATTAGCTACTAAACATAGTTTTAAAATTATAACCTCTTATAAACTTCCCTGAATTAAATAACAGTATATCTATCAGGATATACTACCAGCAAGGAGATTACTATGTGGACTGCAGTGTACCATAAGTGTACCAAAGTCATCATATCATGGTTGCTCTAAAAATATATCTTTGTTTAGGGATGAATAAAAATTAAGCTTATAGCCACTTCTAGCCCTAGCCAGAATGCTAGAGGCTTCTTATCTCTGCATACACTAGTCATTACTGGAGAAATTATACTTAGGTTGCAGTTTTTACTAGTGTGTATTGTGGTCTTGAATCAGATTCTGTAAGATCCATCCTTTTGTAAATAAATAAACCAAGGACCTAGTGCATCATCTAACTATAACCATTAAAATCATTACTAACACTCAGAAAATAAAACAGGACTAAAAACAAAATAGAGAGTATAGAAATACAACCAT
>NW_022436986.1:6088542-6121020 GCF_009761245.1 Sapajus apella | reverse complement strand
TCTAGGTTTGAGAAGTCACAATGTATTCCTGTGACCAAGTACACCAAACTTCCATTTTTATTCCAAGTGTCTCTAAAATCCAGTAACATTTGTCTCAGCATTGAATAAGCACATTAAAAAGGAAGTTATTGACTTCCTCTGCTGAAACTTTTTTCATCCATTTACAGGTATGCCCAGAAACTTCAGTTCTAAGATGGTAGTGGTATGCTCAGTTTGTGTCAGCTGCTGACAGGAATTATGGGCCAAATTGGTTCTTCTGAGATGTAAAACCAACTTGAGGTGGGCACCAATGACTTAATGCACTTGCAAAACAAGACATTTAAGTGAAAGTCATTGTGTTCCTTTCTTTGGGAAGTCTTTTGAGAAAGCAAAGCTCAGGTGGCTTCATCTAGCCAAGATTAAATTCAAAGTTGACTACTGTAAAGACAAAACAGAAAAGTTCAAGCCAGTGAATTGGGTAACTTGTTGAGTTTATGGTTAGTTGAAACAAGGCAAGACGACTTCATTGTCCCTCCACATCTGTGCGCAGAAGGGGTGCATGTGAAGAATCACCCTCTGGTAGCTGCCTTTTGTGATTTCACACCTTGAGAGCTAGCTCTCATAGTGTCATAGTAGGGTGGGTCTGTTCTTTTTGTAGTATTTCAGATTTACCCCACTGTTTTCATAGTTTCTTCTGACATGCTACTTCTCTCTGCCCCGAGGATTTGAGGTGAACATTTCAGATGGGTAGGATGATCACTCCGCCAACGTAAGCATAGGGAGTTCGTTGAAATAAAAGGAGAATTAAGCATCATGTATGTCAAATGTCAGTGCTGATCCAGGACTTTTGGAAAAGTTCACATTCTTAGCAATTATATATAGGGAAGCACTACTTGAAGTCTAATCCTTTAGCAGCAACATTTATTAACTTTTAAAAAAATTAAAGTATAATTTATATACAGTGAAATGCTCAGATCTTCAAGTTCAATCACTTTTGATAACTGCATATCAAGACACAAAATATTTTTGTCAGCCCAAAATGATGTTCCCTCATGCTTCTTCCCGCTCAGTTTCCATACCCACCCCCAATGAACTGCTGATCTGATTTCTATCAGTATAGATTAGTTTAGTTTATTCTATAATTTCTTATGACTGGAATCATACAGTATATGTTCTTTTGTGTTTTGTTTCTTTCACCGGACATAATACATTTGAGATTCATTCATGTTGTGTATATCAGTAGTTTCTTTCTTTCTATTGCTGAGTAACATTCTATTCTTTGAATATGCCACAGTTTAAAAAAAAAACACATTTGCCTGTTGACGTTCATCTGGGTTTTTTCTAGTTTTTGCCTATTATGAATAAAGCTGCTATGAACATTCTTATATAGGGCTTTATGTAAGCGTAGGTTTTCATTTCCCTTGGGAAAATACCTAGGAGTAGAATTGCAGGCTGCAGGGTAGATATATGTTTAACTCTTTAAGAAACTACTAAACAATTTTCCAAAGTTATTGCATCATTTTACACTCCTATCAGCAATAAATGGATTGCTCCACATTCTTTCCAATATTTGATGTTGTTAACCTTTTCTTTTAAAAAAAATTTTGGTCATGTATATGTGTTTGTATGTGTGTTTGTTATTTTACTTTGCATGAACCTCATAACTAATGATGTTGAGTATCTTTATATGTGCTTGTTGGCCATTTGTATACCTTCTTTGGTGGGCTCTCTGTTCAAGTCTTATTTAAAAAATTGGTTTGTCTTTTTATTATTGATTTATAGAATTTCTTTGTATGTTCTGTATGCGATATATTTTTCAGAGAGATATATATTATATATTTATATATAAAATATTCACTATATATAGATATATATTTTATATTTTTATATATAAAATATTCACTAGATAGATCTAGCTATCTATCTAGTGAGTATTTTTTTTCCCCAATGTGTGGATTGTGATTTATTTTCTTGACAAGCAAATGTTTTACAATTTGAGGTAGTACAATTTATCAGTGTTTTTCATTTATGGTTCATGCTTTGTATGTTCTTGGAAAATGTTTGCTCATTGCAAGATTGTAAAACTTTTCTCCCACTTTTTTTTCCCTCTGTAACTGTGTTGTTTTATCTTTACTTTTAACTCCGTAACCCATCTCCTATGGATTTTTTTTTTTGGTATGTGGCGTGAGGTAGGGGTTAAGTTTCTTTCCCTCGCCTTTTTTTTTGTTTTTGTTTTTGGTATGAATATCCAGTTATTCCAACCCAGTTGTTGAAGAGATTTTTCTTTTGCCATTGAATTGCTTTGGTCTTTGTCAAAAGTCATTTGAGTGTATATATATGGTTGTATTTCTGTACTCTGTATTTTGTTTTTAGTCCTGTTTTATTTTCTGAGTGTTAGTAGTGATTTTGAAATAGCAATAGATTGGGATTCTTAGATATATAAAGGTTCGTGAATTGGTATAGTCCCACAATAAGCATTTTTTTTTTTTTTTTTTTTTTTTTTTTTTACCACTTGAAGACTTTTTCTTGTGTTCAATGAACACAAGATTGTTTATTTGATTCTTAGGTGAGTGCTTGAGGGGAAGTGGTTACAAAGAGCCAGAGTGTTAGTGTGTTTTGGCTTTTACTTGCTGTTTTAATCAATATCTTCCAAGAATGAGCTGAAATCAGGCAAAAATTAGCTGGTTTGAGAGCAAAAACAGAGCGAATAAAGAGAGAGTCTAGAAATTCAGGGGCTGATGGGGTTGGAAAAACCAACTATTCTTGAACTGAAATAAGCTGCTGCCTTGCTATCCAAGCCTATTATTTCAAATGGTTGCAGTGTAGCTGCCATGAGTTGAGAAAGGTAAAAGCTAGGTCACATTTGACCTTTTGCAATTCGTTAAAATTTTCTGCTGAATTCTTACTTACTTCTGTTCCACCCAGTGTCTCTTTCTCTGGTGCTTTGACTCAGGTGAACCAGAGGTCATGTCCTGGCTGTCCCTGGAGGGCCCATTTTTCCTTAGAATTCAGGTCACTTGTCCTATGATTGCAACTCTCTGATAGTTCAAGAAAAGCTCTGATTTGTAGTCTATCTGGCTTTATTGTTGTGAACGTTGGACAGATATTTTTCCAGCATTTTACATTCCATGTGGAAATAGAGCTCACAAGAGAGTGATTTATAAAGATATTCCTCATTTAGTAAGTTAACTTCCTGTAGTATTCCTTTGAATTGTAATCTCCATTACCATTCCCTCCAATCTGTTTCTTTATGGAATCTTATTCACCTGCCTCTAAACTGCTAGACTACATCTCCTGGAATGTGCAATTTGGCATGTGGTTCTATTCTAAGTAACATGCACAGATCCTGGCAAAACTAAAAGACCCTGTTTGTTGATTAATTGATGAATGGAATGTATTTACCAATTTTCTCACCTGACAAATGCTTCTCTATCTTTCAAGACCAAAAGCAAATGTCGTCTCTTCTGAGAATACTCTATGAGTTCCTTTAGGAAGAGTTAGTTATTTTTTTCTCTATGTCTTCATAATACTTTGTACATTCCTCTACCAGATGATTTTTATATCTTTTACTTTAGATTGTGAGAAGATTGGAGCATGACCAATTCTCCTTATTCTATATCTTTAGGTGCCTAGAACAATGTGTGGCACATGTAATTATGACTCAGTTTGTCAAATGTATGCATAAAAATTGATTTTCTAAATCAGCTGCTGAATGTCTTTGTTGAATGATCATACATTTTGAGCTTTGCATTTTTATAACTTTTAAAAGAAATGTACTTGTAAAGGTATGTGTATATGCATATGAGTGTGTTTCATCTCCTAATGATGCAGGTAATTGCAGAATTTGCTTAGGACAAAGATATGGCTCCTCTGCCACCATTTTCTCCTTGTATGCCATGCCATGAGACAAACCACCTCAGTTCTTTTTCCTGTTGATCCCAGGCATGAATTCAGAATCTGATCTTTCAATAATAATTCCATCAATGAACCAGATATTTCCCCTTCTCTAATCTAAGAGGCTGCTAACACAATAAGCCAGGAGGTTACCTTTGATGCCCTTGCTGAATGGTACCTAGAGGGAAGATTCTAATAAGCTGCAGACACTTTGCAATTCCTGTCTTTCAGAACTTAATCACATTTGCATTTTGGCTATGATCAGATGGTGGAAACACAAACTCCAAACTGTCAATCAACTTAGGCTTCTTTTCCAACTTTTCATAAATAAATTTCTTAAAAGATCTTTGAACATTCTTTTAAACACCAAAATTATGCAACTAGTTTTTAAACAATTACAATGTATTCTACCTGTATATTACATTATAGCTGGTAACCTGGAATTATTCATTACTGAAAATCTAACTTAGAAGGTATGCATATAAATATGTGTGTGTGTGTGTGTGTGTGTGTGTGCATGCACATATGTGTGTGAACTGAGATATTCATGAGATTTGAAGGAGAAAATAGGGAAAATATTTACTGAAAATATATTTTTTATATTGTCCAGTTTTTACCTTTAAATATCAGTAGAAAAAAATGGAAACATATAGATTTCTGGCATGTAATTTATCTTCAAAACAGAAATTAAACCTAACCAGTTATAAATTTGAGTTTCTTTCTGAATTAACCATGTTGGCATTACCCCAGCTACCTCCTTATGTTCACATGGTTGCTTCCAGACTCTATGTAGAATTTTATGCCTCTGTAGTATCAAATTTGTTAAATGGCATATTTTTATATCAGTAATTTTTATAGCATATTGTTATTCCAGACTTTTACATGCCTCTAATTTATTCTTAACTTCAATATAGCAGTATTGATTTTTTTCTTCCAAGTTTGATGGTATGAACACTTCAGTTGTGATTTAAAGTCATTTCAACACCATGAATAATTTGCACTTCGTTTTCAATTCTTTTGCAAACTTAGATATTTGGGCAGGTACAACTGGAAGTAATAATACTCCTCCAGTTTCCTTTTTGTATCACTTTTTAAAACATTTAGATTATTTCTTAATGTGATTGAGATTATGTGTCTCTATCGACTTTGAATTATCCATGACACTTAAATGCAAAATAGTAAGAACAGTTTTGGTTGCAAATCGAATAGAACCTGATACAGCTTCCTTAAGTCATCTTTTCCTCTCTTTGTCCGCTAGTAACAAAGAATAAATTGATCATAATCTTTTTTTGTACAAATACTATCAATGCCTTTTACAAAATGAGATCACTGGATTGGAGAATTGGCCTTCAAGAAGATTTTTATGGCCGTGTGTTTTCTCAGCTGTCTAGTGCTGGGTTTCTATGACTGCAAGGATGACAGTTAAAGGTAACATGGATGAAAAACGCTGATGAAGCATGTTTTGGTTGTTATATAAAGCAAGGCTCACAAATACAGCAATCAAGACATTGATTTTTTTCCCTTGGCTACTTTGCAATTGAGATAAGTTGCCACCAGGTGAATGGTGGTACCTTGGTTATTTGGCCCTGGTCTAAATAGCTTTAGTGGGAGAACTGTTTAGAGCATCAATTTTTGGCTTTAAATATATCATTTTATTATTGGCGCAAAATTATGACCACATTAATGGAGATAGAAATAAAGAAGAAAAACTAAAAATCATGTCTTTATTTTCCCTTGCTTTGTGTCCATTTATAACTATAATTTGTGTGTTTCTGTAATCATATTTTTTGATATATAATTTTTTATTCTAATTTTTAAATAACATATCAAAAGCATGCTTCCATGTCACTACATTGTATTATTTATAAAGATCATTTTAACAGAATATCATGTATTTTTACATGTCAGAAGATGTTGTTTTTAAAAAACTGTTCATGAAATGTTGCATATATATACAAAAAATTATAAAAGTTATACAATATCACCATAAATAAACACCCATATGCCTATCATTCAATTTAAGATAAAGAACATTCCTATTATCTTTGAAGGCCTCTGTATTCTTTTTTCCCACCTCATCTTCTTCATTACCCCTCCAAAGGCCATGTGGTCATCCTCCTAAATCTCATGTTTATTGTATCTTAGTTCTCTTTATAGTTTTACTATAATTGGTGGTGTTCCTAAGCAGCATACAGTTTAGTGGATATTTTAATCTATATTTAAATGGACTTAAAATGTGAATACATTTTTCTGTGATTTGTTTTTTCACCCAATATTAAACCCCTATGTTTTTTCTATGTAATTGTCTTGTTTTCATCTTTATGGTTGTCAAGTATTTCATTATATGAATTCACCACAACTTATTGTCCATGATAAACATTTGGGCAAATTCCAGTTTTTTGTTATTGTAAATGGTAATGTAAATAATATTTTAATAACAGTTTCTATTACAAATGTCCAAGAGTTTATGATATATGAGTGATCTATTGGGTCATTGGTGTGTATCTCTTCAAATATATAGGTAACAGCAAATTGTTTTCCACAGTGGTTATACCAAATTATACTTCTACTAGCAATGCTGGTTGCATCACATCCTTGCTAATGCTCACTTGATATTATCAGATATAATTTTTGCTAATCTGGTGGGTTTGAGAGTCTTTTTATTTGGTTTTAATATGATTTTTTCCAGCTAGTAATGAGGCAGAACATCTTTTCATATGAGTTCTCTTCCATGAAGTGCTTGTTAAAATCTTTTGCTCATAGTTCTCTTGGGTTTTCTCTTCTTATTGGTTTGTAGAAGTTCTTTACATATTCTGGATATCAATTTTCTGAATTACATGAGTTCAAATATTTTCTACCATTCTGTTTTCCACTACCTTTATGGTGTTTAGTAGTAAATAGATAATTTTAATTTTGATATAGTCAAATTTATCAAACTTTTCTTTGAATAATTGTGTCCTTTGCATCTTGTTAGGAAAAACTTCTCTCCTCAAGGTGTTAAGGATGTTCTCCTACACTGTCTTCTGTAATGTTATAGTTCTCTCTTCTACAGTTATGTGTTTAACCCACATGGAATTGCTTTTGTATATGATGTGATGTAAAAGTACATTTTCTTTCTTTCTCTCTTTCTTTTTTAAGACAGGGTCTCACTCTCTTATGATCTATAGCTCACTGCAGCCTCAAACTCCTGGGCTCAAGCTATCCTCCCACCTCAGCCTTTTGAGTAGCAGGGATTGTAGGCATGTGCCGCCATGCCCAGATAATTTTTCTTTGTTTTTTTTTTGAGAGATGGGGTCTTGCTGTGTTGCCCAGGTTGGTCTCAAACTCCTGGGCTCAAGTAATCCTTCAACTTTAGCCTCCCAAAGTGCTGGGATTACAGGCATTAGCCACCATGCCTAGCCTCTCTCTCTATTTTTTCTCTTTTAAATAAGCATATTAGTTCATTTTGCATTGCTGTAACAAAATACCACAGATTGGGTATTTTATAATAAATAGAAATTTACTGGCTCGCATTTCTGGAGGATGGGAAGTCAAAGATCTGGCAAAGACTTTCTTGCTGTGTCATTCCATGGCCAAAAGGTAAAGAGAGGGTGAAGGTGAAAGAGAGAAAGAGAGAGAGAAGCAAAAGGGGGGCCAAACTTGCCCTTTTATAAGGAACGCACTCCCATGAAAATGCCATTTATCCATTCATGAGGGCAGAGCACTCATGGCCTAATCACCTCTTAAAGGTCCCATTTCTTAATACTGTTATGATGGCAATTAATTCTAACATGAGTCTGGGAGGGGACAAACATTTAAACCTTAACAATAAGGATGACCAATTATCCAATAACAATTTGTTAAATATTCATTCTTTCCCCACTAATTTGCAGTGCTAGCTGTGTCATAAACCAAGTTTCCATATATGTGTGGGTCAATTTCTGGGTTCTTAACTTTAAAAAACTGCTGAGTTGGCTGGGCATGGTGGCTCATGCCTGTAATCTCAGCATTTCAAGGAGGCTGAGGCAGGTGGATCACTTGAGGCCAGGAGTTCGAGACCGCTCTGGCCAACACAGTGAAACCCTGTCTCTACTAAATATATAAACATTAGCCGGGTGTGATGGCGTACTCTGTGGTCGCAGCTACTTGGGAGGCTGAAGCAGGAGAACCCGGGAAGTGGAGGTTGCAGTGAGCCGAGATCATGCCACTGCACTCTGGCCGGGGCTACGGTGTGAGACTCTGTCTTAAAAACAAACAAACAAACAAAAGCTTACCAAGTAATGTAAATTGAGGGTACAAACTCACATAAAGGCTGGCTGTCATTATCAGTTCTTTGAAGGCAGAGTCAGTTTATTTCTAGTTAATTCTTATTGCAGGGGCATAGCCCATTGAGATCTCAACTTTATGGGAAGAGTTGCCCATTGATTTCTCACAATGGGGCAATCCCCAGCATATTTTGAGAAATTAAACTCAGATTGAGCTGATTTGGAAAATATTCTAATGGAGAAAGCCAGGTACAGTGCTGTCTTTTCTAAAGTTTGGCTTTGGTATCTTTTATATTTTTGCCATATCAATTAAAAGTTTATAAACATTGTTACCTTCCCATTTTGGTATTTTAGTTTTAGTTGTTTTTTATTTTAACAGAGATGGTCAGTTTTGGCACTTAGCCCATCATACTAATGGAAATGAAGGTTTTAGTAAACTATTCTTCAACCTGATTTAAAATGACTGCATAATATAATAAAATACCACATGAATAAACTGACATTTATTTTTACAATTAATATTTTAACATTTAAAATGAGTCCACTCCTCAAGTTGATGTAACACAAGTTACTTGACCATGTTTTCATTGTGTATTTATGTTGTTTTCAGTGTTTCTCTATTATGAAAATGCTATCATAAAATTTTGAAAAGGCTTTATGTATCTAAGGGACTTGTATGCCATGATGAGACATTCCCATTTTATCCTATAGGCTATGGTGATACATCTAACTGTTTTGAGCTGGGAAGTGACATGGTCAGATTTACATTTTAGAAAAAGTGAGCCATGAATTGCAGGTGGTTGAGATTAAAGACAAAGAGACTCATAACAAAACCATTTAAAGAGTCTAGGTAAGATTTGATAGGGGTATGAACAAGGCCAGAAGCAGAGGAGATTAAGAAGAGGGCCTATGCAAAACCAAAACCAAACAAAGAGCCCCCCAACACCACCCCTCCCAACTGGAATACATCTAACCAAGGAGGTTAAAAAATGGGCAAAAGACATAAACAGACACTTTTCAAAAGAAGACATACAAGTGGCCAAGAAACATGAAAAAATGCTCAAGATCACTAATCATCAGAGAAATGCAAATCAAAACCACAGTGCAATACCATCTCATACTAGTCAGAGTGGCTATTATTAAAAAGTCAAAAAATAAGAACAGCTGCTGGTGAGGTGGTAGAGAAAGGGAATGCTTTTACTTTTGGAGGGAATGTAAAGTAGTTCAACTACTATGGAAATCAGTTTGGAGATTTCTCAGATAACTTAAAATAGAACTACCATTTGACTCAGTAATCCCATTACTGGCTATATATCCAAAACAAAATAAATCGTTCTACCCAAAAGGCACATGCATTCAAATGTTCATCGTAGCACTGTTCACAATAGCTAAGACATGGAATCAACTTAAGCGTCCATCAATTGTGGATTAGATAAAGAAAATATAGTACATATACACCATGGAATACTATGTAGCCATAAAAAGAATGAAATCATGTTCTTTGCAGCAACAGGGATGCAGCCAGAGGCCATTATCCTAAACAAATTAACACAGAAACAGAAAACCAGATACTGCAAAATCTTACTTATAAGTGGGAGCAAAACAAGGGGTACCTGTGAACATAAAGTTGGCAAAAATAGACATGATAGACACTGGGACTACTAGAGTGTGGAGTATGGGAGGAAGGGGTGAGTATTGAATAACTATTGGGTTCTATGCTCAGTACCTGAGTGACAGCATCAAGCATTCCCATCATGAAATCTACGTAATTTCATCATGCAGTCTACCCAGGGTAACAAACTGCACATATGCACCCTGAATCTAAAATAAAAGTTGAAATTATTTAAATAATTTTAAATAATAATTTCACATAAAAAAAAGAAGAAGGCCTAGATTGGAAGACACTTGGGTTTTAGAATTCATAGGATTCACTAAGTAACTGGGTGAAAGTAGACAGGAAGAAATAACAAGAGGACCCCAGTGTTTCTGGTGTTAGCAGTTTAGTAGTTGGTAATGTCCTTCAACAAAATGAAAAATGGAGAGAAGGAGCAGATTATGATTACTAGTTTACATTGAGTTTTAAGTATATTTTGAGCTATTTGCTGGATATATACCTTTGGATATTTGTATCTGAAGTGATCCGGGCTGGAGATAAAATTCAGAAGTCAAGAGGGAGGATGTTGTAGCTTGGATAAGTCTGCCTGGGGAAATTGTGCAAAAAAAAAGAGGCTCAGGCAAAACCATGGAAAATACCAGTATTTAAGAGATCAGAGGCAGAGCTAATATAAATAAAAATATGAAACCCATTGTTCAAAATGCAGTGGGGAAAAGAAAGCACTGTTAAAAGTGTATTGCACAGTATTCTCCTTCTTCCATGATCTCTCTCTTGCCATCATGGTGGTTTTGTTTGCTACGTAATATCATTCCAAATAAGGAACAACTAAAACTGTAAATTATTAGCCGAATTTTATTGTTCATCTTTATATTGTGCAATGCCAATTTTTAACAGTTTTATTGACATACATTTACATACAATAAATTCATCCATTTAAAATGCTCAGTTCTGTGGTTTTAATATGTTCACAGAGTTGTGCAACCGTAACCACAATTTAATTTTAGGACATTTTCATCATCACAGAAAAAAACACCGCTGCACCCATTAGCAACCCCAATTATCCTCTTCCTCAGTCCTAGGCAACCATTAATCTACTTTCTGTCTCTGTAGTTTTGTCTATTCTGGACATGTAGTACAAATTGAATCATACAATATGTGGTCTTTTGTGACTGGCTTCCTTTAGCAATGCCAAGTTTTAATGCAAATATCAGAATATTTATATTTCACGGCTCATCTCTGGAGGGTGCCTTGAGCTGTACAGAAGAGACAAATTCAAGGCAGACTCAGGAAGGTTGGAAGAAAAAGAAAAGATCTCCTCCTATTCTTCAACAATGCAGCTGGCCAAAGGAATACTTATGGGACAAGTGGAGACCCTCACAGGTGCCCATATCCTGGCCAACAGTGAAGTTTGGGGAAATCAAGCTGGGCATCTCCTCTATCTGTGATCTGCTGCCCTAACTTATGGCATATGGGTGATCCCTAAGGATCTTTAAATCTCTGTCGCAACATGCTCAGTACCTGCTTGGGGGTGGCTAAGAGGTTTATGTGCCAACATGCAACCACACCTTATTACCAGCCACATGTGCCAGAATGCTGCCAGTGTTAGGCAGGAATGAAATGTGCACTCAATTCCTTGGACACTATGCAGGTCCCTTCTAGGGGCAGAGGGTGGCAGCACTCATGAGATGGAGGGGGAGAGGGGAAGACCATGCAGGACCAAGGACGCAAAGGGGGAATACTAGTAGGTACGAGAACCCACCTCTGGGAGATGGCAGGAGACAGGATGAACATGAGCTGAGGCTCCAATCCCAGCACGTGTTTCATTGTCCCATTGGACTTCGCTTATAAAACAGAAATTCAAAGATAAAATTAAGAATTTCAAGATAGTGACTGCAAAACATTAAATCCCAAGCAGAGGCCCTTCTGAGCACTTGCACTTGTGCCACTGCACTGGTTTCACTTCTGTGAAGCTGTTCCTGGTCAGAGAAATGAAAAAATCAGAAGCAGCAGAAAGAAAAGTATGTTGGGAGCGATGAGAGAGTGATGTCAAAGAAGCCAACAGAGGAAACTGAAAAAGATGAGAGTGGTCAACATCACCATTGCAAGAGAAAAGTGTAGATAAGAAAAGGACTAAAATCTCTCATATGACAGCAATGGTGACTGCTGAGAGCAATTTCAGTGGAATGGAAGGTACAGAAGCTGGAATATGGGTGTTAAAGAAAGCATGAGAAGTATAGAAGAGACAACGAGTGTTGACTTGTTCAAGAAACTTGGCTGTAAAGGGAAGGGATGAGAGTAGGACTCTGAGCTGCAAGGGTCTGTTGCAGAGTTTGGTAAATGACAGCCCATATGCTGGTCCAATGGCCTATTTTTTGTGACTAAAGTTTTATTGGAATACAGTGAGTATCTACTCATTCATGTATTGTGTCTGTTTTCACATGACAATGGCAGAGTTGAGTAGTTGCAACAGAGAACATATCACCTGCAAAGTCTGAACTGTTTACCGTCTGGCCCTCAACAGAAGGTTTTTGACCCCTAACATGAGTGGTGGTTTTTCGAGCGTGGCTCCTGGACCAGCAGCATCAGCATCACCTGGAAACTTAGCAACACAAATTCTTGAGCCACATCCCAGACCTAGTGAATCAGAAATCTTGGAATGGTAACTCCTATTCTGTGTTTCATTAAGCTCTCCAGGCAATTCTGATTCACCTTAAAATTTGAGAACCACTGGGATAGAGTGCAGATAGAAAGAGGAACTTTTGATGGAAGGGAGAACGTCTTCCTCTGAGCCAGAGGGAAGGAAAAAAGGATGGGTGGGGATACATTAAAAGGAGTCCCACTCACAAGGTTCCATTCACTCCTTATACTGTCACACTCAGATTAGCAACATTACCTGGTCCAATATTAGATGGAAGCAACCAGGGCAGATTTCCAAGTGATGTATGCAACACCAACTAGGTCTAAAGTTAAACAAACAGGGAGGAAGATTTCAAGTTAGTATATGGTGTGGAAGAAAGTTCTATTCAACAGTTGTAAGGTGGTGTATTCCCAGGAGGACTGCATTGTTCATCCGTTTGTACATTACATAGGCACTTTGAGCTTAAGACAGCCTGTTAAGTCTTCTCCAATCTAAAATTCTATGATTCCTGCCTAGAATGAACACTTCTTTCTAATCTGATTATTCTATCTAGAGTTGAAGTTTCTTCTTGGGATACATTCTGGTCTGTGGAGCTCTTTCCTTATTTCTAGGGGTCAGATCTCAGCTGCTTGGGGTTTAATTAAACCAGTTAGTCAGAGACTCCACTGACCTGCTAAGAGATCCATCAAAGGGCAGGGACAAATTTGTCTTTTCTCTCTGTTCTATTCTAAGAATTCTTGTCAATATTTAGTGAATGATTCTTGTGTTTTGAAAAGCTGTGAAAGTGTGAAAGCCAGGGTTTTCTAGGTCAGCAGTGTATTTTCTACACTCTTTCATGATTGTTGCTTACGTTTTGTGAATTTGTAATTCAAGTTCAATTGTATCCTTAGCAAACCAGTTCACATCGTCCCAATCTCATACATTTGCTTTATGCTATATGCTATACAATTAGAATTCCTTTTCTTTATGAAAAAACAAATATATTTTCAGATATGAGTTTTCTGATTTCCAGACTTGTTTTCCCTAGGCTGTGTTCATTGTGAAAAAATACCAGAGAAAGAGAAAGGGGGCATTCAGAGAGAAAATGAAGCTGATATCCCTGGTCTGTCATATTGGGACCTGTGGGCTCTGAAGGGCTCATGTTGACTTATACATCTAGGGTTGGGGAAGGACCTAGAGAAGGTAGTAGCCAAGATCTAATCTAAAAATCATTAAAAAACATTTTGTTAGGAAACCAAATAATAAAAGAAATGTGCTTTCTTTGAATAGAAATTTTTGATGGCTTATGTGTGTGTGTGTGTGTGTGTGTGTGTGTGTGTGTGTGTGTGCGTATTTTATAATAGTTGTATTTTCTCTTTGATTCATTGTCTTTTTACGACTTCGTGCTTTTTTTTTTGCCCATTAGTTTCTCAAACAACAAAGGTCTGGAATGTTTCTCTTTCATATCTGCTTTAAATAGTTTTTGTAGTTGGTTGCTTGCATTTTAATATTGGCTGTGATTTTATTTATAGCATCTAAAAATAAGAAATAGTCAAATGTGTTAGTGTTTCTTAAATGAGAAGGTGGAGAAATGTCATGTTTACCTGCAGGCCAGAAAAATTTCCTGTATGGGAGAATTTTTTATGCTTTAGAAGTGCTGCAATGAATGTACGTTATTTTGGCATGGATAGATTTGCTATCTCTGGTTGGGAGACTGGGGTAAAGAGATGAGAGAGTATCACTATTAGCTGCTATTACTTGGATGATAGTGCCTTAGGTGCCTAGTTGTTGGAGGGCTTTGTCAGATTCTTCTTAAATAAGCTAGCATAGGTATCTGTCCAAGCTTTATTCCTGTGTACAGATACTAGTAAGAAGGTAGAATGACTGCTACTCACATCTGCCCATCAGCACTGCCAGGGTCTTGGCACCATCTGTGGTCATATATGAGGAAGAATCTAGGCAGGTGAGATGTCCTTTCCTAATTGAAAGACCAATGATGGGCAACTAGAATGATGTTCTGTTTATGAAACAGCAGTTCTAAGCTTCTTGACCACTCATCCATGGTTGCTGGATGATTTCTTCTTTCAATTTATTTATTAATTTTTTTGTAGAGATGGGGTCTCTCTTTGTCACGCAACCTGGAGTGCAGAGGTGCAGTCATGGCCTACTGCAGCCTCGAACTCTTGAGCACAAGCAATCCTCCTGCCTCAGTCTCCTGAGAAACTGGGACTATAGGCATGAGCCACTGTGCCCAGCTCATGCTAGTTAATTTCTGAAATGTTCCCTAAAGTGTGAACAGACCTGGTCTAGTTTTGTGCTCCTATTTCCTTTATGGTCAACAATCTACTCTTGAGACTTTCATTGGTTTTGAAACTCTGAGATTGTGAAACTTGTCTGCTGAATGTGGCTATGATGGGCTATAGAGTATTGTACAGATTTAAAATATTAGACTCTGTTCTTAGAAATATAGCTTTGAACATGGCTGAAATACCGCTGGGCTAAGTGATCTCATCAACTTACAGCTACGGCTTATATTTTAAGACAGATGCTTGGGGAGTAGAATTGAATTAGTCTGAAGAGGTATACTACTTCTTAAAACCAGGGCCAAAGGCCTCTGAAAAAACATTGATAAAAATTAGTGGTTAAGGTTCATTTGTCCTACAATATCTCCAGGAGTTCTGTGGTATTATTTGTAATAAGAAGTATGATGAGTACAATTCTGCTGTGGCTAATAGCCCTTGAATGTGGTAAGCATTCAAGACTAGAATTCGCTTCTACTCATCCTTCACTTTCTGGGCTTAGCTGGGAAGATCTGGGGTATAAGTAAGCCCAGACCCTAGTCCCCTGCTGTGAGTTCGAGTAGGGTGGATACAATTCCATGTCTATCCAGATATCTACAGGAGAGATGGATGAGAGACTGTCTTCAAATGACATCCAGACTACCTTGAAGCTGGCTCAGGCTATTTGGTGTGTAGAAATTCCAGTTTTCATGTTTTAACACCTAATAAATGACAGTCCATACTCTGTTTCCTACATGGTCTCCTATATCAGTAGCAGCTCTTTAAGTGTCTATGGTTTAAAATCACATCTGACTAGAGGCTTCTTTTCCTCAGACTACATAAACTTTTCCTTCAACTCTTCTTTATGTGAAAAGTTCAAAGGGGATGTAATAATTTCCACCTCACCAGTCATTAATATCCCAATAGAAAAAAATGGATAAAGGATAAAACAATAGCACACAAAAAAAGTAAAAGTGTTTGGTAAGCATGTACGAAAGTTTTAACTCTTTGATAAACAAAGAACTCCAAGTTAAACAGGTATACATATCAATCTGGCAAAAGTTAAGATGATTACACCCCGTGTTAGTGGCGCTATGGGAAATGGCAAGTCCAGATGAGACTGGTAAGAGAGTGAAATATACTTCTGGAGACAGTTTGGCAAAAGTCACTATAAGCCTTTAATATAGGCGGGCCAGCAATTTCACTTCTAGGAATTCAGCCTGAAGAAGTAATCAGGTAAGCTGTATGTACACAGATATTCACCTCTGCACTGTTTGTAACATCAAAATAGCAACAAACAACATCTAATACTAGGTAGCTGGTTAAATAAACAATGATACAACCACATAAAATGATGATATGGCTCTTTATTGAAATGGAAAGATAGTCACAATATGTTTTTAGGAGTAAATTGGTTATGAAATTGAAAGAATAACATAAAGTTGTTTTCGAAAGATGTGCATTAAAATGTTAGTGGTAATTATTTTTGACTGTTAGGGATAGGGGTGATTTTTCTTTTCTAGATCTCTATTTCTAATTCTCCCCCAGTAAACAAATATTACTTAGAAATTAATTAAATATTAAAAGTTAAAAATATTTGCTAATTTGATAGGCAAATATGCTTCTTGATTTATCTTTTTGGTTACTAGTAAGTTTAAACAATTTTTCATGTGCACTGATAACTTAATAAAATGTAGTTAAAGTCCTGCAGTTTTGGAAGAAATTTTATAGATGGAAGGGAACCCAGCATGTTAGTTGAATAAGTTTAGAGCTTTCATTTTATAGATGAAGACCAGTAAGTCCAGGGAGGGTGTATAATTGAACAAATTTGAGATGCTATGAGAACTGACAATCCGTGAGTCCTCTATGTGAACTCTGGTGCATGTCTGGCCCCCTTGAGTTTTCTGTTAGTTTGTTGTCTCCCTCAGATCAGGATCTTGGTACTTCATATATGCTTCCTGGTAATATCAAGTGTTCTATTGCATCAATTCAGAGATTAATTTGCGATGCATGATTACTAATGATTAATTTAGGAGGTGATTTTAAGATAGATGTGGATTTACACAAGTTTTTTGTGAGGGGAGTTTAAGAGGAATATTGATTGTACATTTGAGTGTGTACAAGGGAAGGAAGAACTTGGGGTTTGAGTTGGAGGACTTGAATGTGACTCCAACTGCACCATTCCCTAGCTGTGAGTCCCTGGGGAGGTTACTGAAACACTTTTGAATGATCACAAATGTGTACTTCACAAAACTGTAAAGATAATTAATGTATGAAAAAGGCCAGCAGAGTGCTAAGCTGAATTTTACATATCTATTTATCCTCATTTGCTTGTTTACATCACATTAAGAGATTTGAGAATGCCAGTGTACATCACATGTTTGTTGTTGTGGTCAACATGATTTCTACTATTATGCCAACTCTGGGGGAAGGTCGGTTGTCATGGTGGACTGCAGAAAGAAGGCACAGGTATTTATATATAACCTGTTTCAGAGCATTGGGGCAAGGAAGACCATCCTTGAGGAGGAAAGTTAAGTTTCTGCCAGCCCCTCCAGGATGAAGAGTGAGGCTGTCAGTTATGATGTTCAGGACAATCATCTGGATCAGGCTTATCATTTACTAAGAGCCAAACTCTTCTTAGTCTGGGGGAAAATGTGCCTTTTAGTGAAGAGAGTCTTTGGAGACATGAAGTGGGTTGGCCCACCATTAGCCTCTAGCCTTCTCAAAGTCAGGGATTGTGTGTTTCCTGTCTGCTGCTGGACCACCAGTGCTGGCCCAGGTCAATAAATATTGGTTGTATGAGTAACTTCATCCTTCAAGCAGTCACTTGGGCTATGACTGCTGAAGGTGCTGTATGTGTTGTGCTGAGCAATTATGGGCCATTTCAATCTGGAGTCTAATTTCCTTCAGTTCTAGAAAATTCCCTTGCTTTATTTTTTTGGTAATGTCCTCTCTTCTGTTTTCTCTGTTCTTTCATTTTGGAATTCCTATTATTAACTAAATGTTAGATCCTCTGTACTGATACTCTCACTTTTTCTTTTTGTTCTGTTTTCTGGATGACTTTCTCAACTTTATCTTCCATGTTTTCTGTTTACTTTTTTCATTTGTCATATTTTTAAATACTAATGTTTTTCATAATCTCTGAATATCTGAATATCATTTCCTTCCATAGCATCCTACTATTTAATTAATCTAATAGGTTTAAAAACTTTTCTCAGAAAATATTAGTTATAGTTTTTTTTATAGGGGGAAGTTTTAAAAATTTCTTATATTAGTTCTAATTATTTGGGTGGCTGCTTCTTTTTTCATATTTATATTGGTCTCTATTATAAATATTGGAGGTTTTGCTGAAATGCCTGGTGATCCCTGGCTATCTGATCATATTTTAAAATGAGGCACTAAAAAAGCTAATTGAAAGCTATGTATTTACAGGCAGGGCTTGACAACTGGTAGGGTAAACTTCACTGTCCCCCCAGAAAGAACTCAACTTCTTAGCTGGGAATTTGTAAAAGTCAGTATCTTTTTGTAAAGCCTGTTTTCCTACAGTAGAATCCTTTAATCTCTTTCCCCAGCTAGGGAGGTGGCAGGAGGTTGGTGCAAGTAGTAGATTTAAGTCTCCCTCTCAGAATTTTGAAAGCTGAATTGGGGAAAGGGAGTTGGAGGTTTCTCTTTGTTTAGAATGCTAACTGTGATTTAATAAGATACCTCATCTTTACTCTCAGGAATCAGGACTACTGGGTGACCTCAAAATTAATATAAACAAACAATGGGATGCAGCAAATAAAATAAAATGGGACTGTATCCCTAAATGCACATTTGAAACTAAAGGTAAATTAATGTAAAAACTCTTCTTACTTTAAAAGATAACCATCTTGAACTATAGCAATTGGCTTATTGTATCCTATTCATGGTATTTATAACACTATTGTAGTTTCTACTGGTCCTGCCATCTTTAGGAAGACCCTAAAAATGTGTATCTTTCCAGTTTAAAAGGCCATTGTCAAACTGAATGAGGGTGATGAAGAGAGTGAAGCATCTAAAACAGAGGTTAGCACTCTATGGGCTGTGGGTCAAATGCAACCAGTTGCCTGTTTTTATAAATAAAGTTTTATTGGAACACAGCCACAGCCATCATTTACATATTCTCTATGGCTGCTTTCATGCTAGAAATGCAGGCTTGAGTAGTTGTGGCAGAAACAGTATGGTTTGCAAAACCTTAAGTATTTGATGTCTGGCCCTTTAAAGAAAAAGTTTGCCAACCCTGATCTAGAGGCCACATTCTATGTTGCATGCTTAAAGAAAGTGGAAATTTAGTTTGGACACAAAATGATGAAATAGCCGTATAATAGTTAATAAGCATAATGTCTAGTATTTATTGAGTATTTACATGTCCCTGGAAATTATATGCATGTATTATCATATTTGATAGTGATTAAGAATCATCTTTCTGACTAGATTATGTGTTCTGCAATATCAGGTTTATAGTTCCAAAATACAGAATGTGACCTAGCAAATACAGACTTTGTGTGAATATTTGTTGAATGAAATGAGCAGTGCTATTGTGTGGAAGAGAAGAAGGTGCCTTCTTGGAGGTCAAAATAAAAATTTCAGGGAAACAGATTTCAGAACATCAAGAAAAGCTGCTGCTGATTTGTATCAGCTCCTTCTGAGACAGTGAGAGATTCATCCCTGATAGGGGTTTACAAGAGCCTGGCTGCCCACATAGTTGTTCATTGCTACTATCATTTTGGTGATACTTGCTTAGGGTAGCAGCTGGAACAGAAACATGAAAAAAGAAGAAGCTGTCCAAATAGCTAGAAATAATAGAAGAAATTAAAAATACTCCCCCCCCACAAAAAACTACTAATATTTTCTGAGAAAAGTTTTTAAACCTATTCGTGTAATTAAAGAATAGTAGGATGCTCAGAGGACGGGAAATAATACTCAGATATTCAGAGAACATGAAGTCTTGGCTTCTAGGATTCTACCACTCAAACTAGGATGGAGAAGACTAGAACTCAAAATTTAGGGTTGAAATAGTTCTGTTTTTACCGTGTCATGCTGCCTCCCTTAGAATTTCCATAAAAGGAGCAAGAAGAACATCATAGTGAGCATCAGGAGATTTTGAGTTATAATTTCACCTCTGCAACTAATTTACCACGTGAGCCCAGCAAGCCTTTTAATCTCTCAGGGCCCAAGTGTCCTCAAGCAAGGGGGCTAGACTAGATAATCTCTACATTCTCTTTTAGTTCTAAATTAATTTTATCCAAGGATTAGCAGGGCCCCTCCTATTGAAAGGGCAGGGCTGACTAGTTCAGACAAGATGTTTCCCTGTTATGTGCTGCCAGAGTAGTGAGGTTTTGCTATTAAAACATTTTGCCCACCTCCTGATCCTATTCCAATCTTAGTCACTCAGCTCCCATCCCCTTTTAGGATCCCTATCTTGCTTTATGATACATCTTACTTGGGAAAATAGGTTAAATCCGGCTGTAGCTTTAACCATTTGAAGGCAAGCTCTTCCTTGTTAAGTTTTTGCCCATTTGGCTTGTAAAGAATTTGGAGTTGTTAAACTGTCTTGGAAGGCTGAGGATATTAACATTGACCTCAAAAAGGTGATTGGACCTCCTTTATTTAGGGCTCTAAACATGGAGAGCTCATATTTCTCATGGGGGAACATTTTATTCTTGGTAGAAGCAGTTTCAGCTTCCAGAATTAGCTATCTACCCATTTCTCTACGTTCTTGAACTGAAGAACTTAGACCTTAATCCTTTTCAAAAATAAGTGCCAAATTCAATCTTAAATGGACCCTCCTCTAGCAGCATTTTTCCTATTTTCCATCCAAATAGACATCAACTATGATCTCCAGTTACCTCTAGGCTTTTGTTTGAACTATTTCAAATTTTGAAGATTTCATTTGACTTAAATGCTTAGTATTCAACGATTTTATAGTTGCCCATATTCCACACTATATTTGACCATGTCTCTCATATTAATTGTGAGTAGCCCTAAAAACTGCAGTGTCATTTTAAGAACTTCTTTTAGTCCAAGGCATGTCAATATGTGTTGCCAACTTCCAACTGATTCTCATCCAGAAGATTAGCAAGGCCGCCACATGGTGTTCTTTTTTACAAAACGTTATTGCCTGCATTATAGCTAGGACTCGATCTGGTGACATTAATCCCAAATCTGCAGAATGGTACTCTTAATTCTGCTTGGGTGGAGAGAAACTTGAGCTCTCTGCATAAGCCTTTTATTTTAGGAATACCATCCTTTGTCATCATTTCTATTAGGCCTATTAGTCAGCTGTTAGGCATTTTATTTCTCTCTTGAAAAATATTTTCTCTCTTTTCACATTTAGATGGCCAGATTATACTTCTTTAGCAAATAATCTCTAGCATTGATTTAGTTGTCGAATAACCTCCCCAGACATGTTTTAATATTCATTAAGAAGCTATAGGAGTTACAGCTAAAAATGGAGCCTGGCTAGCAGCCCCTGGTGAAGTGTTTCTCAATTTTCCTAATAAAATGTCTATAAAAATAAAGGAAAAAAGATAATTGAAATATAAAAATAAAGGCAATGGCCAACGTAATTTCAACACTGGGGAAGAATCTATACTAATTATAAAAGAAAAAATTGAGACAAACCTACTCAGGTCTCTTTCTTTGGCATAACAGACAACTTTACATGACATAGAAACCCTCTGAAATGAGGAGGGAAGATATGAAGTCCTCTTTGTTGTCTATCCACTATCAGACTCAGTGACTCAGGGTTGGCTCCAATTAAAAATTGGACAGGTGGGCTTTTACCCATATGGATTGATTTGTGAATCTGAGAAAGTTGTGATAGCATCCTACATTCAGAGAAATGAAAATGCCCAGGAAACAACTTGGGTGTCAGGTCAGTTTTGGCCACCAGTGGGAAGGCTGGTGGAGGCATATTGCATTTCAGAGGAAAATTTCTTGCAGGTTTAGTTCTTATAGGTTGGATTGGGAACCAAAACACTACTACTACTACCACCACTGCCATCACTACCACCACCACAACAAAACAATAAACATGGTAACAGCACACTTGGAATTGTAGATTCTTATGCACACTGCAGTTTCACAGTATCAGAAAATCAGATTGTTCTGATTGTTCCCGGAGCATAATGAAATCTCAGTAGTAGAGAGGTGCATTAGATGAAGTCATGTAGACCAGGGGTTTTTAACCCCCAGGCCATGGACTGGTTTCCATCTGTGACCTGTTATGAACTGCGCCGCACAGCAGGAGGTGAGCAGCTGGCAAGCGAGCATTACCACCCAAGCTCTGCCTCCTGTCAGATAAATGGCAGCATTACATTCTCATAGGAGCACAAACCCTATTGTGAACTGTGCATGCAAGGGATCTAGGTTGCCTGCTCCTTATGAGAATCTAATGCCTGATGATCTGAGGTAGAACAGTTTCATCCTGAAACCACCTCACCCTTGTCCCCTGCCCCATCCACAGAAAAACTGTCTTTCACAAAACTGGTCCCTGGTGCCAAAATGTTTAGGGACTGCCGATGTAGACCACTGGGACTTGGACCAGATGGTGGGCACATCAAATAAATAAAGTAGAGCCAAAAGTACTTTAACTCTCCTGCCCTGATAAACACCGAATCAGAATAAATTTCACATTATTCAAGTTAAATAAGAGGGGAAAGCCACATGAAGTCTTTGAAAAAAACTTTACTGCAGGAGAATAGAGTGTTTAGAAAACACAGAGGGAGACTACTTTTTCTCTGAAAGGATTTAGCAGAGGATCCATGAACTGGAGGACTTTAGGGAACCGTCTGGCTTTCTCCATAGAATACGAAAAACATGAATATTAAAGAGCCAAGAGTAAATATATGGATAATTGGCATTTCTGAAAAAAATACTTAAATGGAACAAAAGCAATAATTAAAGATATAACAGGAAAAGTATTCATGAGCAGAAGTAAGACCCCAGATTGAAAAAAATCATTGTGTTCCAGACAAATCAATGAACAAAGGCACATACAATGATGTATCCTGGCAAAAATTTTAATTCATAATGATAAGAAAAAACTTTCATAAGCATCTAAGCAGAAGAAACCACTACCTAAAAATATAACAAAAATCTGGCTATTCTCTGGCTTTTACTGTGAACGCTTAAATTTAGAAGAAAATGGAGTATTGTATAGAGTTTTGAGAACCAAAGTTATAACTTACTGCTTTTATACCCAGCCTAGTCATCTGTAACTTGTGAAATAACAACAACAAAAAATTAAATTGAATATGCAAAGGCTCAGAGATATGTGCCCTCATTGAAAAAAATTGCTTGAAAGAATGGAGAACTTATGCTAGAAAAGGATTAGCCCTAGGTTTGAAACCGATTAAAGTACAGATATGTCCAAATATGTTTTAGCCAAGTGTATTTTAGTCACAAAATCCTTTATCTAGAGGAAATCTTCTTTGAAAATAAAAATATAAATAGCTACAATTAAAAAAGGAACTAGTCCATCTAAAAAAAAGCTACAAAGTAAAGGGAACAGTAAGAAAGTTTGAAAACAGAAAACAAGAGGAAAGAATAAAGATCTGCTGTACCAGTCTTAGCTGTAAATAATTGAGATACAATACATATTAAAAGATCTGAATTCTCAGATTATTTTTTAAAGCCCTATGAAATTCAACTAAAGTCTGTTTGTAGGAATTATACTTAAAGCAATGTGATACAAAGAACTTAAAAAGAATTATTTTATTTCAATAAGGGTATAATTCCAAATGAAAATATATTTAAGCAGACCAAATAATATTCCTTTGAAATATGTAGTAGAAAATTTATTTGAAATATAAAGAAAAATTAATCATTGGCAGATTACATTAAAAAATGTAAAAACCAACATTTTCTAGTTTCATTTCTATTCTTTTATATCTTTCCATTTTTAATATCTCTTTTCTCTATTTGGATATTTCAGGCTTCCTTATTTTAAACTGTTAATTGGATCTTTATGGAAATTTATTAGCTTTGGAAGAAAAAATATTTATAGATATCAATAGCAAAAATTACACAAATTACATTCTTGATCACTGTGCACTAAAACTAGAAATTTACAATTGCACATAAACAAGATACCCCCAAAATAATTCCTGTGGCAAAAAAAATTTAAAAATATAACTTTAGACAGAAGACTGCTTAGATTAATTTTTCCAAATTTTCTAAACTCAGGCCATTTCAGTTATAAAGATTTAGCTAAGTATTACTTGAAAAAATTTTTGTACTGAGTCAGCCTATACATGCAATATGATATTCAGATATTAAGTATAATTTGATGTACTTTGACAATGTATATATCTGTGGTATTTATTTAGCTTTATGAAGAATGGACGGAGTCTTCAAAAGTTGTTCCAGAGTGAATGAGAATTTTACCTGTACTACATCTTTGCAAACATTTGCTATTTACTTAAAAAAATGTTTAATCCTAATAGATGTGATATGGTATCCCATTATGGTTATGCCTTACATTTTTCTTGATGATGAATGATGTTGAACACGTTTCTGTGTGCTTATTGGCTATTCATATAGTTTTAAATTTCAATTTTTATTCACAAGCACAAGTCAGGCATTGTGGGTTTGGTTCTAGATCCTACAATAAAGTGAGATGCACACATTTCTTGGTTTTCCAATGCATATAAAAGTTGCATTTACACTATACTGTGGTCTATTAAATGTACAAAAGCATAATATCTAAAAATCTACATGCCTTAATTAAAAATACTTTATTGTTAAAAATGCTAATCATCTTAGCCTTCACTGAGTCATAATCTCTTTGGTGATGGAGGATCTTGCCTTGATGTTAACGGTTGCTGACTGATCAGGGTGGTGGCTGCTGAAGCCTGGATGGCTGTGGCAATTTCTTAAAATAAGACAATAAAGTTGGCTGCATTGATTGACTCTTCCTTTTACAAGATTTCTCTGTAGGATGTGATGCTATTTGATAGTATTTTACTCACAGTAAAACTTCTTTCAAAATTGAAGTTAATCCTCTCAAAATCTGCTGCTGCTTTATCAGCTAAGTTTATTTAACATTCTAAATCCTTTGTTGTCATTTCAACAGTGTTCACAGTATGTTTATCAGAAGTTGATTTAATCTCAAGAAATCACTTTCTATGTTCATCCGTAAGAGGCAACTCCTTATTCATTAGTTTTATAATAAGATTGCTGTGATTCAGTCACATCTTTGGACTCTACTTCTAATTGTCTTGCTATTTCTACCACATCTGCAATGACTTCCTCCACTTAAGTTCTGAACCCCTCTAGGTAATTTATAAAGGTTGGAATCAACTTCTTCCAAACTCTTATGCATGTTGATATTTTGACCTTCTCTTATGAATCACAAATATTCTTAATGACATCTAAAATAGTGACTTTTCCAGAAAATTTTTAATTTATGTTGCCCAGCTCAACTAGAGGAATAACTATGTATGCCCACCATAACTTTAGAAAATGCATTTTTTAATTAATAACACTTGTAAGTAAAAATTACTCCTTGACTGTGAGCTGCAGAAAGGATTTTGTGTTGAAAGCATGAAGAAAATGTTAATCATCAGAGTTCTTAAGTGACCAGGCACATTGTCAATGAGCAGTAGTATTTTGACAGAATCTTTTTTTCCTAAGCAGTAGGTCTCAACAGTGGGCCTCAAATATTCAGTAAATCACACTATAAACAAATGTGTTGTCATCCAGGCTTTGTTGTTCCATTTATAGAGCACAGGCAGAGCAGATTTAGCATAATTCTTAAGGGACCTAAGACTTTCAGAATGGAAAATGAGCATTGGCTATAGCTTAAAGTCAGCAGTTGCATTGGCCCCTAGCAATAGTCTCAGCCTGTCCTTTAAGGCTTTGGAGCCAGGCATTAAGTCCTCTTTTCTAGCTATGAAAGTCCTAGATGTCATCTGCTTCCAACAGAAGGATGTTTTGTCTACATTGAAAATTTGTTGTTTAGCAAAGCCACTTTCATCAATTATCTTGGCTGAATCTTTCAGATAGCTTGCTGCAGCTTCAATCAGGACTTGCTGCTTCACCTTTCACTTTTAAGTTATAGAGATGGCTTCTTTCCTTAAACCCCATGAACAAACTTCTGATAGCTTCAAACTTCTCTTCTGTGTTTCTTTCCCTTTCTCAGCCTTCGTAGAATTGAAGAGAGTTAGGGCCTTGCCTTGGATTAGGCTTAGGCTTAATGTTGTGGCTGGTTTAATCTTCTATCCAGACTACTAACACTGTCTCCATATCATCAATAAGACTGTTTTGCTTTCCTATCATTTGAGTGTTCACTGGAATAGCACTTTTAATATACTTCAAGAATTTTTCCTTTGCTTTCACCACTTGACTAACTGTTTAGATCAAAAATCCTAGCTTTTGACCCATCTTGACTTTTGGTATGCTTTACTTGCTAAGCTTAATGATTTCTGGTTTTTGATTTAAAGTGAGAGATATGTGGCTCTTCCTTTTACTTGAACACTTAAAGACTAGTGTAGGGTTATTATTTGGCCTAATTACAATATTGCTGTTTTGGGGAACAAGAAGGGAATAAGATGGGGAATGGCTGGTTGGTGGAGCAATCAAAGCACACACAACCTTTATTGATTAAGTTCACTATCTTATATGGGTGTGGTTCATAGTGCTCTAAAACAATTACAATAATAACACCAAAAATGAATGGTCACATATCGCCATAAGTAAAATAAGAATGAAAAAATTTGAAATATGAGAATTCTTAAAATGTGACATAGAGATGAGCACATTATGTTGAAAAAATGGTGCCACTAGGCATGCTCCATGCAGGGTTGCCATAAACCTTCAGTTGTAAAAAATGCAATATCTGCAAAACATAATAAAACAGAGTGCAGCACAATAAGGTATGCCTGTATATATTTTATTACTGATTTATAAATGTTCTTTATACATTCTGTCTATATCTACAATACTGCAATATATATGAAATGTAATACATTTTGGATATACCTATACTATTATAATACATATGAAATAGAATATATTCTGAACATATCTATAATATTATAACACATGTACAATATTTACAACACACATTTATTTATGTGTGTGTTGTATATTGTTATATATTTTATGTATTATATGTGTGTGTTGTAAATATTTACAAGACAATATTTGCAACACACACGTATATAAATATATATATTATATATATATTTGTGTTGAAATAATTACAGCACACACACAAACATATATGGCTTAAATTTCCATGGCTTACATTTCTTACATTTCTATGGCTTACATTTCTCCCAGTCTATGGCTTGCATTATTATTTAATAGTGTCTTTTAATAAGCATAAATTTTTGTTTTGATGAAGTTCAATTTAGTAATATTATATGATTAGTGCTTTTTGTGTACTGTATGTTTATGCCAAAGCTGCAAACACATTGTATATTTTATTCTAGAAGCTTTATTTTGCTTTTTACTTCTAGACATATTATCTCCCAGTCTATGGCTTATATTTTTTACATTTCTATGGCTTACATTTCTCCCAGTCTATGGCTTACATTTTTATTTATTTAATAGTGTCTTTTGATAAGCATAAATTTTTGTTTTAATAAAGTTCAATTTAGTAATATTATATGGTTAGTGCTTTTTGTGTACTGTACGTTTACCTATGCCAAAGTTGCGAACACATTGTATATTTTATTCTAGAAGCTTTATTTTGCTTTTCACTTCTAGACATATTATCTATTTCATATTAGTTTTTATATTTGGTGTGAGGTAGGAGTTGAAGTTCAATTTGTTTATTGCAGTCATCTAGTTACCTTTTTTTTTTTTTTTACCACGTGTTAGAAAGTATTTTTTTAACCCAGTTATTTACCTTTACATCTTTGTTTAAAATCAACTGACCACACACATATATATCTATTTATACATTCTCTTTCCTGTTTAATTGATCTTCTTTTTTCCTATTCTTATACCAACACCACAAACAGTTGTTGATTACTGTATCTTTTTAGTGAATTTTGATATCAGTTATAATTTTTTCTGACTTGGTTCTACCTTTTCAAGATTCTAGGCTTATTGTAATTCCATATAAATTTTAGAATCACCTTGTCACTTTCCTGGGAAAAAAAGCCTGAGTTTTTGATTGGAAGTGCATTATACCTATATATCAATTTGGAGAGAACTGACATCTTAACAATATTGGGTCTTCCAAACCATGATCATGATTTATTTTTCCATACATTTAACAGTTTTAAAATTTTCTCTTAGATGTATTTTTTAGTATACTATGTGGAGAGAAGTCTTACACGTATTTTGTTGTTTTTGATCCTATAAATGTATCATTTTATGTTTTCCAAATTGCAATTATATAAAAATATAATTGATTTTGCATGTTTACTATGTGTCTTGTTTTATAATTTCCCAGTTGTATATGTATGGAAATACAATCCATCTCTGTATATTACATAGTATACTAAGACCTTGTTAAATTCACTTACTAGTTCTAGTAGGGTTTTTTTTTTTTTTTTGGTAAATCTCTTAGAATTTTCTACATATACTACCATGTAATCTGAAAATAAATATACAGTGCTATATATTTATCAATGCAATTACAGACTACTTTCCTTTTTTTTTGAATATTGCAATAAAATTTTTAGTTTCTACCTCTTCACACTAGAAGTTTGAAAACCTTTTTTGCATATCTTTTTGGAATTGTCAGCTTTGTGTCACATTATCGTGACACACTGCTTTTCATTCCTGTTCTTCTGGCCATAACTACTATTAATCTTTAGAATTAACAGTTTAATTTGAAATCATATTTAAGGAGGTTTACTTGCTTTTTCTACTGGGTTGAAGTAATAATTTTTTTCCTTAATTGAAGTACATATAGCTGGATCACAATTAGCATTTCTAGAGCCAGAATTGGTCACATCCCCATTCCTAGCTTTAGAAGCTCTATTATCTATGTGAGAAATCTGTCAACTTTAACCATCTTTAATTGTATTGCCTTGTATGAGATGAAAAATCATCTGCATACAGAAAAAGTTTCATTTCAATACAGCCACATGGTATGATATTTTAGGTCATTTTAAAAAATGAAATCAAAGAAATTATTTTAAAGCTAAAATTTAACCCCATGTTGGGCTATCAATGCAAATAAATAATCTGAGGTAACAACTGAATGAACACAACTTCCATGCATAGCTAGCATCACGTGTATGTGGCAGCTACACCTATGACTCAACTTACATCTTTACTTGTCCACTGCCAAATTTCTTCAGCATTCATTGAAAGATACATTTAAATTTCAGGAAAATTAAGATTTGACAATAGCACTAATAAATTATAAAATGGAAAAGTTGTAGAATTGCTTAATAAATTAAAGAGCTACCATTTTAGAAACAATAAAGGCATGAACTTTTGGCAAGAGTATTCATGGAAAAGAAAAAATTAGATATACAGATATTAAAATAATTATTGGATAATATTATGTCAGTGTTTTTAAAAAATCTGCATGAAATGAATGATTCTTAAGGAAAAACTCTATTACCAAAATTACCTCAAATAAGAAAATTTAAAATATCCAGTAATCACTAAAAAAATTATAAAAATTGTCAGATAACTAGCTCCCAGAAATGCCCTTGGCTAGATGGATTTATAGGCAATCTTTTAACAACTTTTAGTGAATGGTTAATTCCTATATGTAAACTGTTCTATAATAAATGGTGGTTAACTTTCCAACTCATTTCACAAAGCTAATAGAGCAATTATACCAAAACCTTAGAAATACTATAATGGACACAAAGTAATTTCATTTAAAAAATTAAAGAAAATTAAAGCTGCTGGATGCAGGCAGACAACTACTTGTTTGTTTCACTTGACAGAGTAAGAATCATTCCTTAAAAGGTAGAATAAAGCTGAACATAGAATGGATTGGCAGTAGAATCAGACTTAGAACTTGTAACTTTTAAAAATCTACATTTTTTTCATATTGAAGTTATATGTCAAGATCGTGTGACTAGATCTCTACTATGTATGTATATATGTATATATGTATGTATGTATGTATCTTAATGGTTAAGAACTACTGTATTTAAAAATATGAGTAACAAATCCTTAAGAATTGTTCCTTTTAAAATGGGCGAAACTTTAAAAAGTTGGAGCCCTTATGTTGAGAGGGAGCTTACAGGCTGTTAACTCCATTCTGTTGTGGATTGTTAACTCATTCCCCACCTTTTTTTTTCCTTTCTTTTCTTTTCTAGCACATACAGATCATTCTTTTGCATTCTTTTTAAAAATACTTTTAGATTCAGGGGTACATGCACAGCTTTGTTATATAGGTAAACTGTGTCACGGGGGTTTGATGTATAGATTATTTTATCACCCAGGTACTCATTCCCTTCTATGTCATTCTCTCATATGAGTCCAGCCTTGGCTCAACCATCTATAATGGTAAATAGTTAATTATTTCGAGTCTGCTCATGATATTTAAAGATGGTGGCAGTTTTATTTATTCTTGATCACTGGCAATCCAGGTTTTGTTGGTCTCAAAGTGTTTATCAATTTGGAGTCCCCCTTAAAATAAGAATTTTTAAAATACAAAATTAAATTGAAAATTAAGCTGAACTTCTGGAGGATTTCATGCAATGGAAGGGCCTTGAAGCTTCAACTTCATCAGCTACACAGAAAATTTGCCTCTGTGTTCAGCTGTGTCTGCAGTTTTCCAAACTTAGTCATTTTGAGGCTTCTTACTTCTTTCTTGCTTTACCAGCTTTGACTTGGGGTTTCAAAATCTCTTTGTAACTGCACTCAGAAATAGGCACAAGATTCCAGTATATTCTGATTAGTTTAGGATGGAAAAAGACCAGTGTCTCATTTTATTTAAAAACTTTATACTTCTATTACCTCACTGATAATACTGGCTAACTTTTTAAAAGAAAAACATACTGCATGTCTTATGTTTTAATGAGAGATATAAATTTTATTTTTTGCTTCTCCTCCTATCTCCTTAATGAGCTCCTATGCAGATGATTAATCTTATACCACAATCAATCAACAACACAAATAATAATTAGCACTATTGAATATTTACTTATTGGATGCTAGATATCATTCTAAGCACTTTATACATCTTTATTTAATCCTCACAAAATCCCATGAGGTAGGCACTATAGTTTTCTTCATTTTACAGATAAGAAAACTAAAGTACAGAGAGGTTAAAAACTTGCCCAAAGCCCTCATACCAATTGAAATTGATCAAAAACCAAGAGCTAAATATATAAGAGCTAAAAATCATAAAACTCCTAGAAGAAAACATAGGCATAAATCTTCATGACCCTGGATTTGACAGTGGTATCTTAGATATGACAACAAAAGCACAAGCAACAAATGAAAAAATAGATAAATAGACCATCATCAAAATTGAAAACTTTTGTTCATCAAAGGACACTCTCAAGAAAGTGAAAAGATGACTCACAGAATAGGAGAAAATGTCTGCAAATTATGTATTTGATAAGGGTCCAGTATCTGGAATATATAAAGAACACTTACAATTCAACAGCAAGACAACTACCTAATTAAAAATAGGCAAAGGACTTGAATATATATTTTTCCAGAGAATATATACAAATGACCAATGAAAATATGCTTAATATCATTAATCATTAGGGAAATGCAAATAAGAAAAACCCACGTGAATTACCACTTCACATCCACTAGGATAGCTATAAGCAATGATAAACAAACAACAACGACAACAACCAAAACACCAGAAAATAACAAGTATATGCAAGGGTATAGGGAAGTTGGAATCCTTTTACATTGCTGGTGGGAATGCAAAATGGTTCAGCCGCTATAGAAAACTGGTTGGTGATTTCTCAAAAAGTTAAACGTGCAACTACTATATCACAAAGAAATTCTACTCTAGTCATACACCAAAATTTGAAAAGAGATGTTAAAACAAAAACTTATACACAATTCCGTAGAGAAGTACTTCTCACCACAGCCAAACGGTGGAAATAATGCAAATGTCTAGAAATTGATGAATTAATATATAAAATGGATACCATGGCAATCTAAAATGGCCATTTGTTCATTGAAAAAGCAAATTTTCCCAAGGTCACACTACTGGTAGGTGGTAGAGCCAGGCTTCTAACCAAGGCAGTCTGACTCCAAAGCCTGGGTACATAAATACACTCCGTTCTGCCTGTGAAACATTTCCTGAGTGCCTTCTAATGAATGTTAAATACTTAATATTATCTCTAAGTTTTCTAGTAAGACATATTTTCTTTCTGCTATGTTATCTTAATTCCAACTCACAACTGTCAACTAAACAAAAAATCTCAAAATTATTGTCATCATTTGGAAATCTCAAAGCATAACTTCTAAAAATTCTTTGTCACCTTTTACCAATTTCATAACAGTGAAGACTCTTGATTATATGTGACAGAAGCCCATCTAGCTTAGATGAGAAGAGAAATTCAAAGGAAAGACTCATGAAAATACAAGATGGGCAAGGATAGAGCTGGATCTCAGGGATCTCTGGACTCAGAGACTCAAATCTGTGGAGGGCTCTCTTGATTTCTTTTTATCTACTGTCTTTGATTCTCATTCTGTGTTGGATTTATTCTCTGACCCTTCATTTTTTCCTTTATGCTCAAAACATAGTTACTAGCAGCTTCTGTGTTCTAGTTTCAATGGGTCTCCATTGCTTCCTCTTGCTCCTATTTGAAAAATCCTAGTAAGACTCTGATGGTCTTGGTTTGTCTCCATGGCCATCACTTTCTGCAGTATCTGTGTGTGTGTGTGTGTGTGTGTGTGTGTGTGTGTGTGTGTGTGTGTGTG